>NW_016161034.1:0-33130 GCF_001687245.7 Rhagoletis zephyria
CCTTCGGCATAGCCGAAGACAGCGCTGCTCTTACTTGTTTTTATTTGCTTTTGAATCGAAAGCTACTTACTCATGTGTGTGAGACTTTTGCGGTAGCATAAACATCTACTTGTATGACAAAATATTAGTTTTAATTAACGGATTCGACAGGTACATTTACGCACCAATGAAATTTTAGATTTAACCTTTTCTTAACCTATGAAATGTATTTAGCTAAAAATTTTACGCAATTCGAATAATCCAAACGAAGTTTTCGGAAGCAGTTTAAGTAATTCAGTACTGGTTAAAAATATTACGTAATTCAGCGCTACTTAAATTCGAATTCAGCTTCTCTTTCTCAAACTCCGCCTCATTCAGCGGAATTTTTGCAATCAACCTAATGAGAGACGTTACTAAAATAGCTTTCGCTACCCAATTAAAGCTTTTATTATAAAGCAGCTTTAACTTTTACAGAGCTTTTTTAAACGAGCTGAATATGTGTCCGGCTATGCGTCACGACCTAAAAATATCCCCCGCAAAATTCAAAAATCTAACAGAAAAAACATAGCACTAGTAAACCAGTGATTCAAAGCTTTAAAAAGCTTTAACTCATTTGAAGAAATACATTGGTTGCCTTGAATATTTTAAAGGCTTTCTTAAATTATTTTAAAGTTTAAAGATTAAAAAGTATTTGAAATAGTATAATAAAATCATTAGCAACCATTTTCAAAAATATAATGATTCCTGTAAAATCCCTTTTGAAGAAAACTCAATCAGCGAAGAGACAGGAAAGCTCCTACTCAGTATACGTCTATCAAAAAAATGTATAAAAAGGTCACAAAAGCTCTGCACGCGAGTCTTGATTAGAATTATATTGGCAGAGAGAGCTTTTACTCTTCAAAATATATAGAAAACCTAAAGAAAATACACGCGGCGAGGATGCTGTCCATCAACGATTTAGATACCTGATACCTTAATAATATTAGAATTTAACTTCCAGAAGCTTTAGTCTACAATGACATTTAAAAAGCTTTCTGAAAATAGAAAAGATGCTATCAAAACAATCTAAAAACTTGATAGGTAGATTAAGATTTCTGAAAAAAATAGCAAGCTGTACACTTAATTTAGATCTCAGAACATACTAAAATGTTTGTGATTTAACTTTAAGAAAAACCCGGAAAGTTGGAAGGGTATATGTTCTGAAAGTACTAAAACGATTAAGATTAAACTGAAAAAGAAAATACTTAAAAGCTGGGGCATTAAATAAGCTTTTAGAAAGTTCTTAGAAACCTTAATTTTCAAGCAGCTTTCCGTATGCTTGATACATGCTATTAGCTTTTAGAGTGTTTGAAGAACTTAATAGATCTCTAGCACTTTCGAGAAATTCTAGAAGGACCTTTGATGAAGTAAACTTTTAAATAGGCACTCAATTTGATAGTGAGCCTCTCAGACATTTTGAATATTAAATATAAAAATGCTTTTATAAAAATCTTGAAAGCTTTTAGAGGGTATAAGAAGGCTTATAAATATAGCTTTCAAAAACACCGATAAGGTATACATAGCTTGAAATAGGCTTTCAGAATGTGTTTAAAAGCTTGAGTATTCAATAAGTTTTCTCGAAGTTCTTATTGTTATAACTTCAATGCTGCCTCCAAAGTTCTTAGATAGCTGCATATCGTTACTCGAAACAATATTATGCCATCTAAAGCTTTCCCCTATCTTGTATCTTTCCCATTTATAATACATATTGCACTAAGTTAAAAGAAGCAACCAAATGCTGTTCAAATCTGTAAAGTATGCGCATATATTTTTTAAATTATTAACAAAAACAAAACCTTCACCGAAAACGAGAAAATAGTTCTAAAATAATATTCAACAATTTCGCCACATTTCTGCTCTGCATTGCACATTTTGATCTCTAATGCCGATTTCGTTTCTATCGAAAAATGCTACATTCTCTTTGCCCGCTACGCACAAACACTAAGAAGAGAACGATGAGAAGGCAACATTTTTTGTGGAACCGAAATCGCCATAAGTCACACGCTCCAATTTACTTGTGCGACATTATACATTGAGCGATTTCGAAAGCTGTTTCACACGCCGAAGAACCAGTTTTATCCTTGCAAGCATCCACAGCTGCAGCAAACTTATCGTCATTGGGCATACTAGTTTTGGCTACGTCCGGCTTGAAAGTACCCGCTTCATCCATAGAACCCTGCTTGATCAAGAAGCAATGCATGGAGCATTTTAAGTCTTCCGAAGGTGAGGACAATTTGCCCTCATTGAATTCCTGGAAATCCTTTGGAGAAACATTGTGCTCCTTATTGCATTCATCGATGTATTGGCGTATCTGTGGATTGGGTGGCTCGCACTACGTAGGGAAGAACGAATATTAATATTCGTTTTCAATTTTTTATTTTTTTTTGCTTACCATTACAACAACGCTGGATACCAGCACGAACGCAATGGTTATGAAGGACTTCATTTTGTTTAAAAAATTTGTTGTTTGCGGTAAAATACTTTTTAGCGGCGTTTACTCTGCGAACTGTAGAATGCTGCTGTTCGAATTACTGTGATGTGCTCGCATTTATACTAAATTTTGATGTCAACATTCTCGCTAGTCATGCCATAAGCTTTTGATTAAGTTGGCGATTTTGCACGTAAATTTACATATGTATTTTTACTTTTTTTTTTGCTAAATTGTAAAACTTTTCTTTTATACATTTTTGCGCGCTTTTAATTGTCCAACCTTTTTTTGCTGATCTTATCATTAGAGTAAATTTGTTTAGTTCCGCAGCATGATTTTGTCACTGCCACGGCTGTCTATACTTATTGTATTCCATATGTACTTCACACTCGATAATTTTTTGATTTTCAAATAAGCTTTAATCTGTTTTTAATTTACACAAAACATATATTATGCACTAATTATAAACGTTGTTGCTTAATTAGTGAACAATTTTGTAAGTAATTTTTTCTGATTAATACCGATGATTTTACTTCGTGAAAGAAAGTACTTTATAGATGTATCTACATACATAATACATGT
The DNA here is from genome assembly GCF_001687245.7 of Rhagoletis zephyria. Lineage (NCBI taxonomy): Eukaryota > Metazoa > Arthropoda > Insecta > Diptera > Tephritidae > Rhagoletis > Rhagoletis zephyria. Next base: position 3,029 of record NW_016161034.1, read on the forward strand.
ATGTATGTATTAGGGATGTTACGAATGTCAAATTTTAGGCATCCGTGGATGCGAATGCGGGTGTCAAGAATTTTTTAAGGAATAATTTAGGTCAGCGAATTTGGTGATTTAGGTAAATAGAAAATGGAAAAGTTAGTAATTTTTAATAATGTTTTCTTTTTAGTGCTTGAATTTAAAAATTGTAAATTTCGGGTTACAGCCTGTTTCTTAAAGGGTCGTAAATTAAACCTGCGGCACTTAATTACTACTTGCTTAAGGCGACAAACTTGAAACTTCTATCTATAAGTAAATTCTGTTTTGAAAGTCGTGGCTGCCAGCCGAATAAGTATAAAATAATGTTATATTGGTGGAAAGGCACCCCGTTTTTTATAATAATTTGAATTATGGGAATCACGGACGATGAATGTCTCAGATCTGCGTAGTTCCCCGGTGACTTCTTAAAAAGGTTCACCTGTAATGAATAGCTTCATCATGATAATCAAAAATCTCGAAAAAATCCCGAAATTTTAAACTCACAGAGAAGTATCTTTTTCAATTTTTTCCAGTTAATACACTGTTTGTCGGAGAAAATCAAATAAGTAATCAAAATGTGGGTAAATAATAATTTTTTTTTTTTTAAATTCATTCTTTTATATTTTTCAAATAGATTATTTTATTAATTATGTACCGTTTGATTTTTGTTTTTTTCTGCAATCTAAATAGTTGTCAAACATTATGGAGTACACTGTAAAAATTAGAATGGAGAAACGAAAGTTATGAGTTGAGTTATGAATTTTTTTTACACCCAAGTTGAGTGTTTAAAAATTTGTTTAACATTTTTTTTTGAATTTTTTGGGTATTGAGTTTTAAAGCCCATTAAGTTTTACTTTAATAAAGTGCAAGTTTTAAGCTACTGCAAAATCGCGTAGATTTTTAATATTTTTTATGCGGACGGCTTTTTGCACGTTTTCAAAAAAAATTAAAAAAAAATTAACGCCAGTTTTGTAATCGCTTAAAACTTGCGTTTTCTTATACTAGAATTTAATGAGCTACAGAACTGCATACTCAAAAAAATTCTAAAAAAATTTTAAAAAATTTGTAAATTCGTGATGTAATCATTTTACTCAACTGAATGTGAATTTATGACTAATTTAAAAATAAATAATTTAAAAATAAAATACCAGTTTTTGTGATATTTATGTAGATGAAAGCGTTGAGGTTGAGCTGACAAAAGGTAAAGGTGACCGAGAAGTACTGAGTTAAATAAATTAGAAAATAAGATGTATGTATACATATGTAGAGACGGCGGTTGTGGCTGAGTGGTCAGATGTGTCTATTACCACTCCAAAGGACTTGGGTTTGGGCAACATCTCAAATGAAAAAAAAGAAAGTTTTTTCTAACAGCGGTCGCACCTCGGCAGGCAATGGCAAACCTCAGAGTGTATTTCTGCCATGAAAAAGCTTTTCATAAAAAATCCATTTGCCGTTCGGACGCTGGGTAAAACTGTGGGTCCCTCAATTTGTGTGACAACTTCAAGATGCAGACAACAAATCAGAGGAGAAGCTCGACCAAACACTTAGCAAAAGTGTAAACGCTAATATAATGAATATAATTATTACTTTTTATGTATGTACATATGTCTTTACATTAGGGTGGTAAAAAAAAAGTTTAAAATTTTAACCTCCCATCCTCTAGGATATTTCTAAATGTAAAAAATAATACTCGTATTCTTTTGTAAAAAAAATTATATTCAGATTTGATTCCCTCAAAGCAATGGGATGAGCCGTAAAACATTGTTAGTATTAAAAAATAGTAAAGTAAACAATTGGATATTATTATTGGAAGTCTTTTGAAGATAATCAAAGCTTTGTGATCAAAAATATTGATTTTTAAGAATCTATACCATTTCTACGAAAAATTGTTTTTTTTTTTTCATTTAAAATACATGAACAACTTCATGAGCTTTGAGGCAGTTCTAATTACATTTTTTATAAACAAAAAATACGGGTATTATTTTTTCCAATTAAAAACATCCTACTGGGTGAAGCTTTAAATTTTAAACTTTTTTTTTGCACCACCCTAATGTATATACATACTTTCGTAGTTTGAGCAGCCTTTGGTAAATTTCAATTGCCTACTTTTGTTTATCTTTCTATTCTTCGTCACCCGCATAAAAGCTCAAGAAGTAGGGAATATTTTCATTATTTTGACTCTCAGCTGACATTCGCTCTGCCGTCCTTAGTTGAACCCATATTTAATGCATATACAAACATGTGTATGTAGATGTAATATATTCAGTGGTGTTAAGTGACCAACTCCCAATTCAGAAGCATGCAATTACTTTACTGCAAGTGCGAATGCTCAGGGATATAGCGATGTGATCCCATTACAAACAATATACACAAATACATACATATGTACATATGAGTGCTAAGTAATACAAAATTACGCATATCCCAGAGGAAGGACAACATTATTTGTCACTTAAGCACAAATACGCATAAATTTGTGAGCAAAAATATGCAAAGATAGCACAAGCACAACGCAACTAAATTACCCTGCTGGGAATGAGAATTGATGCTAGAAAGGTGGTTGATAAGAAAAATAGTGCTCACACTTTTCTTTCCGTTTATATTTATACTGCATTTCCAGGCAGCTGCTCTCTAATGTACCTGTACAAATTATTTTAAATATTGAAACTGCCAAACATTTGCTGGTTGTCGATGCAGATATATCTTCTTTAAAAAAAATTCGAGTAGAACAAAGAATATCTGAAAAGCTATTAACATACGCAAATGTAACATGTGGAGTCTTCGAGAACTAACTGCTAACCTATGTAAATATTTAGAAAAAATATTCTACTGTTGTTCTTTTTAAGCCATAACCAGTTTTCATGCCTTTTTTGAGCTGAGCAAACTTTTCCAAAATTTAGCATTTCCAGCTGGGTAAATTCAATGTTTAAAGATTATACAGCGAATACCCTTAGTATGGGAAGAGTGAGGGCGAAAATTTGGGAAGTAGGGTGGTAAGTTTATATGCAGAAATGTAAGGATTGTTTCAATTGACGCCAAATCTATAGTGAAAAGGACGTGTTTAAAGGAAAGCTAACACAGCCAAGCAAGTGTAAAGAAAAATTTAGTTTTCGGGTAGTGAAGCCGAAGTTAAGGAAATGGCTGTGAATTTTGCATATAATGGGCACTTTAGTGAATTTGCCGGTAATCATTATGAACAGAGCTCTATCACAACTCGCCTTCATCGTGAAGAGTCAAGCTGCTATCAAAGGCCTTGAGTAAGTGTCGACAAGCTCGAGATGAGTTCAAGAATGCCAAAGAAATCTTTGGATAAAGTAGATCCAGCACTTCCTATGTGCATGCCCAGCACTCAAAGTAGAGCATCTGAAATTTGGGGGTGATCACTTCTCGAGAGGAGGGACAGCTAAGTGGAAACTCCATTAGAACGTCACTAGGATTCACCAGAAAATCAGCAGGGTTTAGAAGAAAAATTGGGGACAGGTCTGGAGAGTTTTTCACCTGAAAATCACAATGAGCCTGTGCGGCTGCCGAGTGAACTTTTTAATTAAAGCTTTCCATATCACCATTGGTCTAGGGTTACATGAGAATACCCGTAATAAATAACTTTTAGCTTTTGAATTTCGATTTTCTAAGACCTTGTTTGTCTGATAGATGTAGACAAAAGAGGTGACGATATTTCTGAAATTCTTTCCAATGAGTGAAAAGTGTCTCCTGTCCTGACGTACTTACCGTGATGGCATAGCAGATTACTCTTCCTCATGGTATGAGTGCCGTGTATGCTATTGCAACCAAAGTTTCTTCTTAGAAACCGCTGCAAGAAAACACCTAGATACCCGAAGTAAGATAAAGTTCATGTGCCCATAATTGGACCTGATCGCGGAATCTCCTTATGCGGAGAATAGAAGAAAATTTATTTGTCAATGGGTTATCTGAAGGGTCACATCGTTTAAGAAGACACGAAAGGAATAACCTGAGTCTGCGAATACATCGCACTTTGGATGAGTAGACTGAGGTTCACGGATATTGAAACCTTTTTTGGCCTAACATCCGTGCATCTCAATGTGGGTGACCTACAGTTTTTTTTTAATTTTAATTATTTATACATAAAAATATTGTATATTCCTTAACAAAGTCCGTAAAAATCCAAGATTCAACCTTTGTGCAACAATTAAGAATCTAAACAAACTTTTGTAAAAATTTCGAGCTTTTCAATTAAATTTTTTTAGAAATATTATGAGTATGCAGTTTTGTAGCCCGTTTAATTCTAATACAACAAAGTGCATGTTTAAAGTAGCTCTGACTTACCGTTGATTTTTGGATTTTTTTTTTTTGTTGACGAGGTCGGTCATTTTCTTCTATACAAAGCATGTTCGACGAATTTTGAATATGGAGAAAATGATGTTGATTTTTTTGTTGTTTGTTCAGCGGTCGCTGTGGTGTAACGTGCAGCAATCCTGTCCTAAGCATTAACTATCACACACAGTTTTGGATGCCTGCCATCAAAATTGAGATGTCCTATTATTGTAAATACGATGACCTCTGCTGTGCTTGGATTACCACGCAAATCGTTGCATTCTTTAATATATTGGGGGAGAGAAAGGAAGATTGCATTTGGCTACTGACATTTTGATAGAATTTTCAAAACCTTTTTTCTCAAGTTTTAAAGAAATTGCAAGGGTCTTCCTCAAATGTTTGTTGGGTGTTTGTGCACTTACTTTCACTATTAAAAAACAAAAAAGAAATACATTTTTATACTCACTTGCAAACATGCACGTCCATTTATTGTCATTTTAGTGTGTCATTTGAAGCAGTCGGCCCATAAAAAGTCCTTCAATACTATTGGGACTTACACTGAAGCGCTCAAGTCAGCTAGCAGCCTGCGGGAAATGTTACAAAATATGCATAAGTACGCACGTACAAAAATTACAAAAAAAAAAAATTACAAAAACAATAATAAGCACGACGTTAACCAATGCACAAAGAAAGAAACAGTAAAACATGTTAAATTTAACATAAATTTGTTGTTAGTTTGGCAGGGCAACAGTGAGCTGCCGCGGGCGTACCATAAGACTGGCAACAAGGGTTTGCAATGCGTTGACCTGCTCCGAAAGTATGTGATTTTTACAAGGGGCACAAAGGGCTAAATATGTATGCGCATTTTCTTGGGGATGATTTTGGGTTTGTTTCCATTTTTTAGCAAAATAAATATGTCGACTTTTTTTGCTACGTCCCACATCCCCAAAACACTTTTTCCGTCAGTTGTTGGTACTGCATTCACATACTTGCCTGCTTGCTGGGGTCATTGCTCTATTAGAAGAAAAACGCATAAAGTATTAGTATTTTAAAGCTTAAACACATTCAAAGCTGGCGTGCGAGGGCCAAATCAACACTGACTTCATTCTGTTTCGAAATCCCCTTGACGCCACAGGAAAGCCATAAGAAATGCAGCACATATAGGTATATACATATGTATGCGTTGTATCTTATTTTTTTGCGAAGATGGCAACGGTGGTGTATGCATAGCCTCTGGGTCAAAATGTCTGTACTGCTCCCCTCAGTATTTACATATGCGACGGATATCGGAGTATTACAATCTCCCTTAGCTGTTGGCCTTTTTATACATACATACATAAGTATTTTGTGCATAGCCAATTTTTGTCATAACTTTCACTTCAAGTGAAATTTTGTTACTGACTTTCTAGTGGCATTATTCCTCACTTGGGTGACTGTGTCAAGACATTAACTCTACTTGGCTAGGTTGGCCTAAGCTCTGGGATAATCATAGGCCTAAAGCTTGTTGCTCTGACTACTGTGCCTCTGTGTACTCTTCTCTTTACTATACACCTTTTTTAGTGTATCTAGTATTGCGTTTGTAGTTACCAACGCTTCTTTGTGTGCTCTGATGGTAAGCTAGTCAAAAGGCACCCCTCCTTCGTGGTGCTGCGGTTTTTATTTCGTTTTTTGTTTATAAAAATTTTCATAGGCTTTTTCACACAACATTTGATTTTACTGTACTGTAGCGTTTCCTAATCCTACATTTTTATGCCCACATAAATACTAGTACATGTTTTTGTTAGAGCTCTTTTCGCAGCTCTTAAACAAATCCTTATCAAACACTCGCGAGAATGTTATCATATTCGACACGAAAAGGTTTTAGTGGGTGCAAACGATTGCAGTCTCCATTCTACTTTTTTTGCATGAAGCACGAGTGATATCATGGCCTAGGTAATTTTTCGTGCGATTAAAGCAGGATTTCTTTAAGAAATTTTAGATTTTCTTAGACATTGAACTAGTCCCTGCTCCCACAGCCCCGAGAGATTCCGTTAAAACCCTTGGGAACTTGCTTTCACCAGCTTCTCAGAAACCCATACTGATCAGCTGTATTTTCGTAATCAACTAATGCTCCTTGACTGTTGTATGGGTCCCTAGACATAAGGACATTCCTGGCAACTGCCTAGCCGTCGAGCTGACAGGGAGGGAGACGGAAATATCTGAAGTCAGTTCTGCTCAGAATGCGGGCATACCTCTAACCTCCTGCAAACACAGACTTAAGGCTGAACTCATTGAGGAGGCAAGTTCCAGGTGGACTGTGGAAGCCACCTGCCATACTGCCAGGCAAATTAGTCCAAATATTGGTTTAAGGCGATCGATAGCTCTTTCTCGGCTGGACCGCTCCTCTCTCAGATTAGTAGTCGGGGTAATTACCGGACACTGCTTGATGGGCACACACGGTAAAAGGTTAGGATAGCCCATCAGCGATTTTTGTCGCAGTTGCATGGACGAGGAGGAGAAGGAGACCACCGAACACTATCTCTGCTAATGTCACACCCTGGCCAATACGAGCCAATAATTCTTAAACGTCCTCGACTTTTTTTGCTATATAAACGCACTTGGTGGTTCAATTACTAAGGGAGGGAAATAAACCAAAGGCTTCGGCCAGTGACATCACAATGTGCTTTTCCAGCCTAGCCAGCGGGCAGCCACTCTAACTTAACCTAACCTAATGCTTTCTATCATGCTGGGTTCGTTTCTCCTTTCGTCCGAGCTAAACTGTTGTGGTCATCATCTGGATAGATCATAGAAAACCTATTGACTGACCATTCGAGGGCGTGTTTTGCAGATCCCAGCAATTGTTATGCCATGCAAGCTACCTAACAGAGCTGACACCAGTAGCGAATGCAGACGACGGGTAGCTATGAGGACTAAAAGGCCTAGTTGACGAATTAAATGGTAACTTCACGGGCGGGTTGAAACAGAACTGACTGTTTTTTTTTAGTGAGAGCCGAAAAATATGCTTCACACTTTTCGATTTGAATGAATATCTTTAACACACAAGCTTTAGCCAGCATCGTACTGCCAGATTCCAAAAGGGAAAAATCTCTGGGTAAGTTCCGGCCTAGAGGGTCTAGGGGTCTCAAAGCTAAAGTTGTGGATACTAGGTGAGATTTTTTTCGATAGCTTTGAAATTCTGTATTATTGGACTAATATGAAAAATAGTTCACAAACATATTGAAGGAAATTTCCTGGCTAAAAACTGGATGCGATGTTAGCCTTGAGGTGTTTCTCCGAATAATTCCGCAATGGGAACATTCTCCAGCACCTGTGAAATTCTGGACAGGTGGGTCTTTTTTTAAATAGCGGTGTGCTGGGCGAAAGCCTGGGCTTATGCAACTGTAATGTCTTTTTAGCACAGGGTCGAAAAGAAGCTTCTGAGGCTAACAAAGCCATAGAACTAAATTTTATTTAGTAGGAATTTAGACAGCTTACCGTCCGGATACATACTGCAGCAGTTCTTTAAAGGAAGTGTCACTTCACTTCACTTTCAACTAAGCTGTACCGATTTCTCGCAACTGATAGCTGAATATCTTGAATCTCACTCTTTAATATGTTAGGTTGGGATGGATCGATGCCTAAAGTAACAAAATATAAAAAGGTCGCTTAAGTGTACGTGGTAGAAAATCTCCACGTTCCCACATTAAAGTTCCGCAAGCGGTTAATATATTTTACCGAAACCTCATCAGAAGTAAAATAGAAGTATCCAAAGTCTTTGAACATTAAGATGGCGAGAGCTTGGCAGACATGGAGCAGAAACTGGAATTAGTGCACCTCATCCTCTTCAATGGAGCTGTTGCTGTAAGTGATTTAAGGTGATGCTCAGACCTTCGTGTGTATTCCAGTCAGACAATGGCTAGTTAAGACTACCAGTGGTATCGATAGACGCGCCTTGTTTAGGTCAAAAAGCTGCTTAGACCGCCTCGTATTCCAAGGTTTTCGTACAGCACTGCCTGAGCTAACTAGACGCCCACCTAGTAACCAGTTGACCATAAATGGCTAATAGAGCACTCACACTCTTTTTATTCGACGACAACTTCTGAAGAGTGTTCCGTTTTGTCAGATAATCGGTCTGGAAGTTTTATGCAGTATCATTTGTAGTCTGGTATCCATATCAAATTCATATCGAAGTATTCCGATGCGGTCAGTAGGGATGTCGGGCACGTGGCAATTTTCGGGCACTTCACCAAAAACCAAGAGCTTTAATAACCGCCGGGTTTTTGAGTTTGAAGTTATTGAGGCTTCCTCGCATCCAACTTTAATACAATCGCCAATAAGTTCATTGGGCCTTGAGTCCAAAAATTGCCTTGGAGGAAAGTAATGGAAGGTCCAGTTAGACTTAGCAGGGGTATACAATCAAAGTATTTTGAGTTTCTGGAGTGCTCTTATTTATTAGAAGAGAACTTACAGAAACCGCGTGGGCTGCAACAGGTTGCCTGCTAATCGTTGTGCACAAAGTTTATCATAGCGTTAAGCGCAATAACTCATTGCACTCTCCTTAACTGCTTAGCCATGGTAGTTTTATACTATCTAATGCGTTCCCCCACACAAGGCCACAATAACATAAAATTGGTTTAACGACAATTACATATATCATTTCGCCCAGCGCCTGCCAATGGCCTCGGTATAAGGCCTTCTTTACTCCCCCATCTGTGTTTGTCTTCTAAGGTAGCTTGTTATCTTGGATCAACCCAAGACATCTCATCATTTCGGAGGGGATGTTATCGGAATGCATCCATAGAGACAGGCTGAATACTTCGGATTTTATATTTACTTGCGAAAAGAACTAACTCCGTTTTACATGGGTTTCATGCATAGTCCTAAACTCGCAGCCCAAGCGCTATACTAAAAGTCTGCTCAATAACCACAACCGAATGTGGAGCTGATTCTAGCAATCTTACTTTATAGGACAAACGTTTTATAGGAGTTCTGTTACTGATGTGCCGCTCAATCCAATTCTGAAGGATTTTCAAAAGAAAATATAAGAAACCGAATGGTCTGAAATCTCTGAGGGGTACATGATTGAACCTACCTGTCTGGGGTAACACTGCCTACCCACCAAAACTTTGGGGCATATGCCTTACCTAAGAAGCTCACTAAGGTGAGGCACGCAGACTTTGATAGCTGGCCAATGCTGTAGCAGGAGTCTTTAATGGTCTGCGGATATTTCAACAACCACCCTAACCTGGACCCAACGTCTTACAATACACCTTTTCCAAATCTGTCTGTTCCCAAAAAAGGGCAAATATGATTCTGAAACGCAATACACTTGTATTTATCAAAATTTACAAATGTATTTTTCCTAAATTTAATCTTAAAAAATTATAATTTCTCCTTTGTTGCATCTGTTGCCGACGCTCATACGTACTCGTACGTGCAAGTGTGTTTCTAAGCAAATTAAAAGCAAATATGATATATGAAGTCATAAGCACCATCAGAGACAACATCAAAAACGCATTGGAGGCGCGAAATTGCACAGATAAATCACGGCAAATTTTGACATTTTCCACACTTGCAAAACGCATATTAAAATTGCGTGCAATAAAGCCTGAAAAATATATTTAGGAGAACAAAACAAAAAAAAAAAGCATTTTGAAGAAAATTATGCTGAGTAGAATTTAATGAAAAAATAATAAACCATACCGAAATGACAATAACAAATGCTAACAAGTGGAGAAAAGGGTGCAAATAGAGAAAGGAGACTGGGCGAAATAAAAGGGAGATGCCAATGAAAGCCAGTGCAACCAGCGAGCGACAGTCGGAGAAGGAGTACTCATAAGCTGCACGTCTTCGAGCAGCGTAACGAAGTGGCTGGATATCACATGTGGCAAAAAACAACAATAACAAACGCGAGCGCGATGACACTGCTGGTTGCGGCTGTTGAAGTTGTGATTTGATTATACGCAGAGTATTCCGTTGGTTGGCTGGTTGGCTGGCTGGCATATAACAAATACTGGCAATAGCAACAAAACATTTTGCAATACAACTGAAAGCAAGAAACCGATGGAATTGAAGCAATGGTGGAGATATCTACATATATGTAGTAGCAAATAAAGGCGAAAAGTGCTGCAGCGAGATCCATGGCGTTGGCAGTGCCAATGGGGGCAGTCATAACATCGGCAACGGCAAGGGCAAAAGAATTGCTCAAAATTGAAATGCCGTCACATTTGTGGCAGTTGCACTCACATCCTAGCGAAAGAGCATATGTGCGCTTTGATATGGAACTTTTAGGTATCCTAACCCCCAGACTGGATGGAATTCGCCACGCTATATGCGATTGCAGCCACACTGGCTGCCACTGGCTGGCGGCCGCTTTAACTCCCGGCAGTAAACATCCCTGTGGGGAAAATCTCTAGTTCTGAACTAGTGCGCTTCTAGTATATTTAAACCCAGTACTCGTTCGCGCTAAATCTCTTTTGCATGTATACAACTGGCGAATTCAACATGGCGTTGTCCTAGGAAGTGTCCCCCCGCTACATCCCTAGTCCTAAATTCTATAGTTCCGAAGTTAAATTATTTTCAAGGAAACGTGCTTTAAATTTGAAATAAAATTTTTTTAACGATTATAAGAAATGTACGTTTACATACCTTTGGCTGTAGCTGAGATTGCAGAGGGGCTTGCTGTTATTTGTTAGATTTCAGAAGGTCGCAAGATGTTAAAATGTTAACACAAATTTTTATTTTGTATTACCAAGCTATGAAAAAGCATCTGGGAAGTGCAGAATGGAAGCGTATTTGAACGAAAAAGCCGCCAAGCACATACACATCTATGTAAAGCAAACAAGCCCCCCGCTGAACACCTTTTTCGATAGTTCCGAACTAGTTAAAAATTCGACAATTAAGATCTAGTTCGTTCTGCATCCCTTTTTCTATAGTTCCAAACCAGTTATAAATTAGTCATCTTAGATATAGATTTCTAATGAAAAAAGGGATATAAAATAATTTTTTAACAGTACCACATTTTATTGATTTTGAACTGGTGGGGAGCTAGTTACTCTCGAACTGGTTCGTTTTTGGCGATAAAGATCTAGTACGGAACTAGAAATTTGATTCACTAGTAGGCGGTTTCCCTGCAGGGATACAATTGTACAAGTGTATGTGCTGTTGTGTTGGACTATGTGTAATGTGACCAACCGTACTTCTTTCGGAAGTGCAGTACTTCCTTTTTCTCTCTTTGAAGTACAGTCAAATGTACATCTTTGCGATATTTTGTACTTCAGGATGGAGATTCTGACTTCCTCTCTCCCCTGCTCTGTATTGATCTGGCTCAAATTTACCTGAAACACGTAACTAGGTGAGTGATCAACGGCGGCTGTCGTGGAAGCTTAACGTTGAGAAAAGGGTAGGAAAGTTGTCGGTTGCCTTGTACTGCTGTTGGAGAGCTATCGGTAAAAAGTGGGGTATCTCGCCCAAATTATTTCATTAGCTCTAGGAAACCAGATTTAAGCCTATATTGTTTCAAGGAGCCCTTGTCTAGTAGAACTCACTAGAGAAGGATACACTTGTAAAAATGCTATTAGGTTAAGGGAAACCGGGTCCTTTGTGACATAAAACAGGAAAAGAAGATGTTTCTCTGCCGCAGGCCTTTAAAATCATTTTTGCAGTGCAAGACACGAGTGAAACATCGTTATCGCTTAAAGGTGCCGAAAAACACGTTACCTCTCAAGGGCTAGTGATGGTGGTTCTGACAGGCCATTGTGCGATTGGTATTCATGCGGTGAGACTAAGAATTTCAACTGATCCTTTTGTATCAGCTGTCAGAGTATAATGAAGTGGAATCATCTCCACACTTTCTTTTAGACGGTCCAACCTTAGCGAGGCTAACATGGAAGCATTTTGGCTCGCACTTCTGAATAAACACTGAGCTCTAGGGATCGAAATTAGCCGCATTAGAAATTTCGGAATCGGCTCGCGGTGCTAACTTAACCCAACCTAAGCTTTACTTCTTTGAGCTATGAAATAGTTGGTCACATGAACTATGCGTGCTCTTGCAAACGTCTTCAGATTGCGTTGAGTTTATTTATACGCATACAAATGTATTTATAATGTACAATATGTACATATATAGTTACTTGCGTGTGTATGTGTGCATTTGTATATTTGCAATTTAATTCAATGCTTCAACAACGGCTGTTGCACGATACGAATGAAATGATTTATGACGACAAAATCATAAGTTCATAAATGTCATGCAACAGTGCAACGGGGGCAATAATATTGCGACGCAGCGGTGGCAACAGTAACAGTAGCAGAAGCATCAGCAGCAGACACAACTGATAGACGGCAGCAGCAGCACTTACATAGCACTAGTTGCATTAAACTATAAAAAATACTTATATAAAAGCTTAGGAATTGCAGACATTGTCGACTCAGACGTACTCGCTTGAGTGGCAGAAAATTTGCGCGTTTAATTAGATGAAAATATTTGAAAATCTATTTTTGAGCGAAAATGGAAGCGAAGCTAGACGAAGTTGATTTCTTCATGTAATAACATGGAAATATTAATTATAATTATTTGGTGGATCTTTTTTTTATATATTTGGCGTATTTGAATTGAAATTGCAAGACAGAGGCATCAACAGAAAAAAAAGCATGGAACAATTTTTCGCATTACTTCAGATTGACATTCCATTTTACACTTTTTCTTAGTTTACATCGAAGCATCTGCGTCTAGTCCTCGATTTTTCTCCTGCACTACCAATTCCGCCAATCAATGCTTCGTGGGGGTGCCAAAAAATCGCCGCTGTTACGGAATTGTCTCTTTAGACTTCTAAAATGTTTAGAGACTAAAACTATTGTGCCCCTTGCCGACGTCATTTCTCCTCCCCCTGGCATCATATTATCTTATAGGTGATTCTGTTGCAAGCATATTACCGCTGCTGTTTACAAGCTATTTCTTTTGTGGTCAAACCGTGAGCATTGGAAAAATGTGTAGGTATAGGAAACGCATTTCCCATCACATTTCCATAGAAATTTAAAAACGAGTCACTAGTTTACTTAAATATGTTTAGTAGATCGTACCACCATTCAGGCAGAAGAAAAAAGTTCGCCGTACACCTTAGAGCGTAAAACATGTTTGCAAGAAAATTTAGATTTTTTTTGCCGAACCCATAACACATTCTCTACACTTTTGAATGGCGACACAGGTGTCGCGTTTGATGAAGTAGAACAGGAACCAATGTTTATGGACGATGCACACGTTCCTCTACTCGACCGAGACGCGATGAGAACAGCAATAAGGCGGCTTAAGGACAACTAGGCGCCCGGAGACGACGGTATACCAGCTGAGCTATTCAAAACCGGTGGCGAAGAGTGGCGCATGTGTCAACTAAGCAAAATTTGGTCAGATGAATGCACGTGCGAAGACTGGAATCTCAGTGTACTTTGTACAATCCACAAGAAGGCAGATCTCGCCTTTTGCGCCAACTATCACAGAATAGGCCTTCTTCATATTGCGTACAAGTCGACGATACTGTGTGAAAGACAGAATAGGCCTTCTTCATATTGCGTACAAGTCGACGATACTGTGTGAAAGACTGCAGCCGTTCACAAACCAACTGATTGGACCTTATCAGTGTGGCTTCAGACCTGATAAGTCCACCACTAGCCAGAGTTTCACAGTACGTCAAATCCTGGAAAATACACTAGATAAGCAAATCGACCCACACCATCGGTTTGTCGATTTTGGAGCTGCTTTTGATAGCGCGAAGAGAAGCTGCCTGAACGACGCCATGTCTAAATTTGGGATCCCCGAACAACTAATACGTCTATGTAGAGTGACGTTGAGCACAACCTTCAGCTGCGTTGAAATTAGAAAGGACTTTTCCGTGCTGTTTGAGACCAAAAATGGTTAAAAACAAGGATATTTACTCTCGTACGACTTCTTCAGTCGGATACAGGAACGTGTAATAAGAACTGTCAATATGAATCGCAGCATCAACCCCATATAGCAACAGAATGATGCTGCTGGGGTATATAGATGGTCGCCGTCGTTTATAAAAAGAAGCTAAAGAGGTTGGTCTAGTCGTGAATGAGGACCCAGACAAAGGCCTCCGGGCAATATATAAAGAGTCCACGCGTATACGTGTGACATCCAGCGTAAACACCACCAACAACGACAGCCTGGAGATCAAGCGAAGAATAACTCTTGCCAATAGGTGCTACTTTGAGCTCGGTAAGCAAAACAAATCTAGTTTACAAACATATATTAATTACTTTAAACAACAAAAATCAGCTTTAAATTATCTATTTGATTTAATTATTTCTTTGATGTGACTTCAGTAAAAAGGACCTCAATCGAGGGTCAGTGTATCGTACAACACATGTTGTGAGTATGTAGCAAGTACCTCAGTGGCACATTTCACTGTTGCCAATATACTTTGACACATCGCCTCCCTTCCAATAAATGCACTATCAAATGTACAAAGTTTGCCCGCATAAGTCTGAAATAGAGACTGCCCTTTCATTTGTATGGCAACAGCTCAAATAACATGCAATTGTTTGCTTCATTTAATTCTTGATATGAAAGAAAAGAATGAAATGCGGGAGAGTAGAAGAAAGCGAAAAAAGTAGGAAAGCGAGTGTTTTTTTTTTTTTTGAATAAGCACTTTTAAAGCAATGAAAGTATGGACAAGTTAAGAAAGCGACGCACAAACTACATAGGGTGAACTTCTTTACCATACTGCCGTTTCAAGAAATATTTGAAGTAAAAATGGAGTTAAGTAATGACAAGAAAAAAAATTGTCAAAGAAAATGTGTGGCATGAAAGAATTTTCAATGTTATTTGCAAGAAAGAAGCAAAAGCAAATAAGTCCATTTTTCTAATGGAGTGGGGAGCGCGTAACGGAAGTAGGGTTGAAGAAACAAAAACGGCGTTTAAAGGCTAAGGTTGAATGAAGCTCGGCACAGCGGGAAACAACTACAGGTCTCCAAGGCGGTCAAGAAGCAAGAGAATGTGAAGAAATTGAAGCAAGTAGTTAAAGTGTGTGTGCTGCAATAAAATGAAATAAGCAGGTACACTACCGGCCAACAGTATTTGCCCAACGAATTTTCTACAACATATGCAAACATTTTTATTTTAATTTTTCCGCTAGTTTTTTATAAATATATAAATAATAGATACTACAAAAAAACACAAAGATTAAATTTCTAAACTTTGTGTAAAACTCAGGAAAATTCAATAAATTTTCATGCAAATTTTCAACTTTTTGATCAGATTTTTAAAAAAAATTTCAGTATTTATGTAGTTTTGTAGCCCATTAAATTTTGGTACAATAAAGTGCAAGTAAGTTCGAAGCAGCTAGGGCATTTCAGGCATTTTCGGAAATTCTTTTAATGGAGAAAATGCAAAACACCTTCAACGAAAAAACCTACAAAATTAACGAGATTTTTTAGAAACTTCAAGCTTGCATTTTTTTATAATAAAATTTAATGGGTTGCAAAACTGCATTCTCATATAAATTCAAAAAATCTGATACAATTTTTGAAAATTTGCATCGAAATTTATTGACTTTTCCTGAGTTTTGCACAAAGTTTATAAATAGTATTTTTATGTTTTTTTTATGTTTTAAATTAAAAATTGTTGCATATGTTGTGAAAAATTATCTGGGCAAATACTTTTGACGGGCAGTGTACATATACATACATACATTCATATAAAACGCCCTCTTTGAGCGACTTTTTCCCATTTGACTTGCGTTTGAGAAAGTGATATTTCAAAGGAGGTTGACACAATGCTTTTGTTGTGGGGTGGACAAGAAAAAAAAAATTGCAAAATTTTTAAAGAACTAAATTTGAGTCATAGCGGCGCTTAAAAATAACCAGAGAAAATGAAAAAAAGAAACAGTTCAAAAATAGCATATTAACATTCTTCATAACCATGGTCGCTAAGCTGTGACATATTCTACAACTAATTGCTGCCATTTTAAAGCACAAACATGCGAAATGAAATGCATTTAACAGTTACGAATTTAAGCTGTGAGAAGGGCGGCTGTTTAGTGCCCTCACTTATCCGCCATAGCATTAACGCACTCCATGTTTGTGGCCTCTTGGTGTGTGGCATGTTGCATGCGTCAAGGACACGTGTTAGCGTGCCTAATATACGCTTACCTTAACGCAATGAAAGATTTTGTATTAAACTGTATCTGATTTGTTAGTGGAAAGCGGTATTTGTTAATGCTTGCACGATTTTTGAGAATTTCAAATTTAACACTTATTTTACACACGTGACCATGAACTTTAAGCTTAAGTGTCAGTATATGCTCTTAAGATGTGGCATATCCTGAACATCAGTGGTAAATTTGTTTCTTTTAAAATTTCGAAATTATTGTTCAATTTTTAGCAATTTCCCCTGAAAATGTTTAGATATTTCCATATAAAAGAAATTATTATTTTTTTTTGTAGAAAAAATAGACAAAACTAGTCAAAATGTCACTTAACTTAATCAGCTGACCACCGCTGTAGGTCAGGTTAGGCCTATTGTGAAATCGGTAAAGAATTGTTTCCGATCTCCCGCTTCTGCACCGCAGTCCTTATGATATCCATCAGTATCCGCCTGAAATGTGTTCTATAATCTTCCTTGGCTAAAACTTCAAAGAATTCCGCATGCAGCCATACAGAATGACGTTATTGGTAGACTTATGGGCTCTTCTACCTACCTAAGCTCCAATGCGTGGATTCGCCGAAATGTCTTTGTTCTGCAGTTTAATACGGCGCAGCAACGTGCCCTTGGCCTTTTGGGGTGTCTTTGGCTGGTATCAGCTTGAGCTTCAAGCCGCCGAATGTAACGCTATTCTTAGCGACGGATCCAGCAATAGAATACAAAGAAAACTAGTACGCGCATTTGAAAACCAGGTATTCCATGTCTTCCGTGCTACTAGAAGACATTGAGGTTTCCTCTCTCCCACAGAGACTTAAACGTCGGTTGGCGAACTATCTGAGTGGTCGACATTCGTCCGTCATTTTCAGCGACGAAATCAGCAGACCGATAAAAATTAAACAGGGTGTTTCTACAGCGTGGTCTCCTTTCTCCCGCTGCTGTTTAATTATTACGGTGGAAAGCGCCATCATTCACCAGATGGAGTGACAATTCTTTATTTTGTTGACGACTGCTCGATAATGGCATCCGGGAATAGAATTGATCGCTTGTGCTTGAAAGTAAAGGGTTACCTTTCAAAACTTTCTCGCTTCTTCACTGCAAGGAGCCCAACCTTCTCCCCTATGAAATCCTCAGGAAACCCTTTTTACCACCTGGACGAATAAGGTAAGACTACAGCTGGAAATTCACGTGGATGGCGAACCAATTCCGACGGTTAATAAACAGGCAAATTCTCGGCATCACCTTCGATAGTCTGCTCTCCTTCTCGGGCATACAACTGCAATATTCAATAGGGTACAGAACCTCAACTTGGTCTTTAAGTTGCTAAAGGGCAGCACCTGGGGCAAAGACAAAGAAACGTTGTTAGAAACATATAAGGCAATTGGACGGCGGGTTATAAACTATACAGTACTTGTGTGGTCACCGAGGACTAGCAGGACGCAGTGAATGAAGCTACAGACAAGCCAGTCGAGAGACCTTCTACGCGACGAGGCTCAGATGCTTTACATCAAAGAGCATAACACGATGCTATGTAAGCAGTACTTAGTAGGGTGTCACCGACGCGAGCAACCGAACGGACAACTAGCAGCAGAGCCCTCGCCAAGCCCCATCAGGGGGCATCTACGCAAACTTACGGACGAAGCCCAAGCGTTCATAAAACCACCTTTTTAGTTGACAGCATACCAACAGGCCATAAACGGCATTCACAGCGAGTCGGCGTTAACCAATGATACCAGATTCACGGTTCTAACCGTAAACTATTTTTTTTTTTTAATTTTTACAGTTGTTTAAATTACCTCCCGGTACAAATTAAATTTTTTTTTGACATTTTCGATCTGAAGAAATAATTTTTTCTTTCGATTTGTTTGTAAGTGAAGTTTTAAGATAAGTAATCTCATGACTCACGGCACCACTTTGCGTGCGTCCACTCAGCTAACGCCTTTGTGCATATGGACAAACCCAATTGGAGCTGCGCACTTTCTGGCACCCCCCGTTAGTTTAGCTTGACCACAGCGGCAGCGCTAAGTAAGCCGCTACAAAAACAAAAACATTATATTACTCCTCCTGGTATCCCTTGCCATATACATTTCTAGAGATATGAGCCAGGTCGAGATGGACAACATCTTTTTTATCCAGCTGGCAGTTTTAGGAAAATGAGTAATCAATTTAGCACATAAGGACATTTCTAAGAGTATATGATATACATACTCATACATATTTGCATAAATGGGCATGCTAAGCAATAAAGAATGAAACCGTATTCCTACTTTTCGAATATTTGTGCAATGCATCCCAGCTACGTATAAATATTCGTAAATACTACAACCGCCTCGCGATTGCTGTTGACTTTTAATAAAACAATGTTGCACTGTGGCATTGCGGGCTTAACTATGCATATGCTTACACCTACATATATACCTGCGTATAAGCCCATGTGCATATACGTATTTTCCAGTGCAATTTTTGCCACAAAAACCCGCATTCGCAACACTTGGAGCGCGAAAAGGTGAAACACCGCTGTGGGCAATATAAATGCCTGAAGTAGCAACAAAGAAATGATTGCAGTGGCGAATAAAAAATGCAGCAGCAGTACTAGCGGTTACAATGCAGCACTATACATATACATATGTACATATGTATGTGCGCACAAGATGAAGAACCAGAGTAACAATTGCAAAGCGAATGCGACAAACTCGATGTCTCTTCGAATGTTTTCAATAGTTGCCGCAGTGTGGCACAGAAGGGCTCACCTGTGCGTTGCTAGAATAAATACAGTTATGCTACCAACGCTAATAATGCCAGCGAGCGCCATTGTAAGTGGCAGGAGTGATAAAAAAATACATACATACATATATGTGTGTGTGTGTGTGGCACTGAAGAACAAAAGCAAAAGCTACCGTGTGGCAACAGGCATTTGGGGACGCTGTTGCCTTGGTGGCAGCCAACAGCACTGGCACTGGCAGTGGCACTGGCACCACGAGCAGCGCATAATGTATCACGTGAAAATTGCCGTGGCAACTGTAACAAAGTGGCATGGCGCTGAACAATGGCATGTGTTGCAAGTGGCAAAGCTGTACTTGCTGCATGATATACAGTCAGGTGAATACTTATATGTACAAATACATAAGAGTTTATATGAACGCTTAAGTCACTTATATGTAGATATACATATATTGCATTGCCACTTGGCTTCTTACCTTTTATACGCTTTCGTTCTCAAATATGCGCTGCTCTTCTGTGCGGTGTGTTTGTATGTGTGTTTGCACAAATATTGGTAGGTGACTTTTTAACGCGTCTCCTGCTATCGCGTCGTCGCAGGTTGCAGGTTATCAACGTTGGTTTTTGCCGCTGCCTCTGTGGCTGGCGCCGCTAGCCAAGTAAAGCTACTGCAACAGCTGTTACTTCAGCTACATTTCTTCGCCTTGTTATTGCTGCAGCAGCTCATACATAGCGCTCGGTATACTCCTACAACTCCTGCTCCTTCTCCAGAAATATTTTTTTCTCGATATTTTTTCCTTCTTCAGCTTTTGCTTTTCACACTGGTGACATATCGCGCAGATATTAGTGGAGTAACCATATTTACTGCCATGTCACCACACCGCACCGCGCCGCTTACTATGCTCCTCGTTCCGGCTGGTTTTTCTCCTTTCACCTAACCCTGTTATTTATTTTTTCCTTGAGCTCTTTCGCTTACCTAGAGCGCCATGCAAACACCTGTTTGGCCTCATAAATTATGTCACAAGAATTTAATTTAGCTGCTACTGCTGCCTTGACACATAAGTATCAACGAACTAACATATATACTTTATACATACATATGGCTGTATGCCCATATGTGCGCGCGTTAAGCAAATACAAAAAGTGAAAATGTCAAGGAAATTATTAGAACGCAGCTGCGCGAAAAGTGTGTGGGCGGGAAAGCCGCATGGTGAATGAAATAATTTGAAAGCAAAATTTACTCTCACAGAAGACGCTGATGAATGCGCATAAATATTAGCTTAATATGTGGCATAGCTATACTTTATTGATAGATTTATTAGAAGTGGTGAGTGAGCAAGAAATAGTATTATAAAAGGTATTTTGTTAGTTAATATACTATGTCTTTAAATGAAGTGGGAAGAGATGACAGTCACTTTTTTTGATGCAGCTTACGTCAACAATCTAAATTATGTGGATACTTGAGTGCTTCTTCTTTTCTTATTAGTTTATTGCCGTCAAAGTGCCATGGAAAGACTTAACAAAATCGCGCTACTTCTTTTTTCACATGTTAGCTTATGTCATTTCGGAACAGTAGCGTAGCCAGAGAGGCTCGGGGAAGATAGACTCTCCACCTTTCGTCAATCAACTACTATTTATTCCTTTTAATTTAATATCATTCATTTTTATTTCAGCCTAATGGCAAAATATCTTTTAATAAATATTTGAATGAATGATTGGAATTTTGTTTGATTATGCATTTGAATAGAGAGACTAGGGTTTTTTGATCTTCTCAAAATTTCAACGTGCAAAAATACGCTAGGATTTTCATTGATAAAGCCGCTTTCGAACTGTGTAACATTGGTTCTGTTAGTAACAGGAACTGAAATTAAACGTTAAATATGGTACTTTTTATTTTTAAATAATTGCAAATTCGTAGTTTTTTGATCTTTATTTCTTCGATCAAGAATAATCGTTATTTACGATTTTTATTTTTTGATGATTTTTTAACCGCTATAATGAAAATTGCGGTTTTATGACCTATTCAAATCTTTTATGATCTAAAAAATAGATCTGAAAGTAACGGTTACAATATGATAAAAAAAAAATCAAGAATTACTACTAGAAATTGAACGAAAAAAATCCAATAATAACGATTATTCCTTATCGAAAAAAGTGTAAAATAACGGTTAAATTTTATCTTAACGGTTAACTTATTTTTTTTCAAAAGTTCATAAGCGTTACACTCCCAGGTTATTAATAAAATATTGGAATAATTCTCTCAGTGTGCATATCAGACGGAAGCAGTGATCGGACTTCTACCACATTGTGGTAGATCTGCCACTTTTTTGAGCATTTACCACATCTACCACACAAGGTCTGAAATCTACCACATATTCACATTTTTGAGTAGTTTTATTTCTGCTCGACATAATTTTCTTAATTTTAAGAGCAAAAATTGTCCAACACTAAACACTAACAACAGGCAGAATGGGATTATAAAATCAACTGTAAAATATAAAATTTTCTGAATATTAAATTTTTCGACAGGAAACGTGGTTTTATTATGTTAAATTACAAAATATATGATTTATAAAAATAATGAATAACGGAAATGTTAAAAAACGGCTAGTTTTGTGAAAGTATTTCAGTGCATCTAAAGATTCTGAAGCGTTGTTTACTTTTACTTGAAAATTGTCAAAATCGACCAATTTCCAAGTAGCGGTTTCTGGAACGTGCTACATTTGTTCGCTACATCATGATGTGATAAAAAGAAAAACTATTGAAAATATGTTCGAAAAATATCTTGATATGGAAGGAACAGCTTTACACGCTCAAGGAAAAAAATTGACAAAACTCAACGCAATTTTTAGCAACTTCAATCTTGCACTTTATTATACTAAAATAATTTTTTTTTTTTCAGATTATAATTAAAATGTTTGCAATTTATGTGAAACCTTCCAGAATTTTTTTAATTTTTGTACAAAGTTTGATCCTAAACCTGAAATCTACCACATTTTTTTGAAATCTACCATATTTTTTTCCAGATTCTACCACACAAATTTTTTTTCAAGTCCGATCACTGGACGGAAGCCGTACTGCAATTCTCCCAGTCTGAAATTGCTGAGTTGAAATTCTGCGGTCTTCACTCTCCTGTACATAAAAATTATGAATTAAGACGTTCTGAAAATACTCATTAATTTTATCAGGGAGAATATTTTCTTTATAAAATCTATCCAGTAATCTGGAATGCTTCAAAAAGTAAACGGCTAGTTAAGCTTGGCAAATTTGTTTTTGTTGGTTGGGAGAAGAAACTGATTATCTTAGGGCGCGTTCACACGGATAGTCGAGCGGCGCCAAGCGAAGCAAGGCGGAATAAAGCGAAGCTGCTGGTGTTCACACTGAACGAAGCGAAGCGGAGCTTTTATCATGGACTCTGCTGCAAAGGTGCCACAAAACTTACCACCAATGAAAAATGGCAAAAATATTTAATCAATATTATTCAAAAAGTTAGTTGTAAAATTCATTTTTATTTAAATATTTTGCTATTTTGTTTCCAGCGTCGTCATGAAGCTGAAAAATTAAATAAAAAATTCAAAATAAAAAATGCTTTGCTTTCAGCTCCAAAACGCCTATGAAAAGGCTAGCTGTATGAACACTTTCATATAGGTACAGCAATTTGAAAACTTCACTCAGCTCGGCTCCGATTTCTATGTGAACGTACCCTTATTCATAAAGAATAAAATAGATTTGAAAAGCTTTATCCTTACTAATATTATAAATTCGAAAGTAAGTTTGTTTGTTTGTCACGCTTTCACGCTTAAACAACTTAACTGATCATCATGAAATTTTTCACACTGCTGTCTGCTGCAGCCTAAACCATACAATAGCTTTTATCTCGATTAGAAAGGGGGCGCGGCACCTCCCACACAAATGAAATTTATTATACTGCTTATCTCAGGAAGTTTTTGTGGGAGAGTACTGGAATTTGGTATAGAGGTATATAAAATAAATTTCATACTCTTGGAAGAGAGCTGTTTAAAAACTCTAATTCAATTTGAATTAAGAGAATTATTGAGTTGAAATTTGTATTGCAATATGGGCATCACACAAAATAGCCTTCAAAAGGTTGTATTTAATGTGTTTTGAAAAGGGTTTCCACCTGTTTGAAAAGTCAAATTTAAGTTAATTACATATACGCAAGCTATATGAAAAATTAAAATATGGGTGTTAAAGGAAAATTGTTAAGAAACCTTTTGTCTGAACATTCAGAATAATATTGGGGTGTTGCACTATCATTGAAGAAAATATCGACCACAGGTATACAACTCTTAAACATCATGGAATAACTATCCGCCTTGCTTTCACGAAAATATCAACCAGCCAGGTATACATTTTTCCCATTAAGGGGTTGGAAACAGTCGAACACTTCTTACGCAGTTACCCAGCTTGAACTAAGAACAGAGCAGGCTCTTTAGGTGAGCAATTATTTAGCTCTCTCACGGAGCTATCCAGTGAAGGAATAAAAGCAAGGTTTCTTTGTGTCCCAATGGGATCACAATGGGCCTGCAGGGTCTAAGTTAATTGGGTTTTTGGACTGACGGCGACATTAACCCAACCTAGCCTAACCTAAGGGCCATAAACGACACCGGTTGCAGCTGTGAAGATTTTAGTAAAAGTAAGGCGGGTAACCTTTAAGCCGGACAAGTTGAGTTAGTCACAGCTCATTTTCAGCTTCTGCGGCTGCAGAACCGGGGTCCTGCTTATACAAAACTCCGCGCCTATTTATATTCCTTGCAGATTTCTGTTGACTTCATGAGTTTAGTGAAGTGGTCATAGAGTATAATTTGACAGTATAGTAAGTAATAAATAAAATGTGTATCAAACTCTTTCGCCATTAAGAAATTTTGTTATACATTTTGCATATTAACGCTTTAATCCTTTGACAACCTCGCAATTTTTGTAAAGCATGTAATGCAATCTTTTCTCATCGAAAAATTCTCTATATAAAAAATTCTCCTCCAACCCTCTATATATGCAAGAAAACGTGACCCAACGTACAGTGGCAATTACCGCCACTAATACTGGAAGCGCGTAGCGTGTGCATAGAATATTAATAAGTTCGTTAAAAAAGCGCTGAAAATGTAAAAGAAGTGTCATAAAGATAAAAGAAGTCCATTGGAAACATGAAATGAAAATACGGAAACAATTGCAACAGGCAAAATGATATTACCTTTTTTATTATATGTACATATTTACTTTAAATAACATTTTTAACACATTTACGGCGCGCAGAAAATTGAGCTGAAAGAAATTGCAATGAACGGAGCGATAGCAGCAAACGCAGCTTCATCATCAGCAAAAATTATAGCGACAAATGAAAGAGAGCCATGGAAAACACTTTGATGGATGCGCGTTTCGAATGCTAAATAAAGACATGTCCAAACGCGGAACAAAGAAGAAGCGTGACAGCTGAGGCGCTATGGGGTAACTGTGGTGGAACACAGGATTGCGGACAAGCGGATTTGGAAGGAGTCAAGGAATTGAAAGGAGCAGAGTTGTGGGCGGATAGGCAAACAATTATATATATATAAAGTAGAGCGGCAGGCAGTTGAGGAGCAGGCAAAAGTCTGCTTTGCGAAACATTTGCAGAGAAAATTAAAAGAAAACGGCAATGTGACTGCATAAGGCGCTGGAAATGATAGGATATACATATAATAAATACACTATGCAGAGGCAAGCAGCAAATGAGCGAAGCGCTTGACGCGATTGTGCAATGCAAAGAAAGCTACGCGCGAGACATGACAAAGCGGCAGCAACTTTATACGATAACACAATAAAAAATTTAAAAAAAAAAAGTGTGCACTCACAGACCCTAGCAGGACATGTACGCGCTTGGCTCACGCTCATCCACACACGTACGCGCGTAGTACGCCCGCCCTGCGCCCGTTGAATTGAAGCCCGCTGTTGTATGCAAATAATAAAAGGCAAACAGATAAGCGTATGCGTGCGTGCGTGCAAATTGACAGTATGCTGCTGCAGCAACATGAGCAACAACAACAACAACAACAAAAATAACAAGGAGCATAAGTAACGCTGTAGAAGCAAGGAAACAATACGCCTTCAATATACATTTTCTTCACTTAAGACAACGCGATAAACATACATTCATACGCATATGTAAGTATGCAATACGATATAGCGTTCGCGCGAAATAAAGGCGTGGTGCAACAACTTTCAAGCAAGCAAGAGTAACGCATACTTTGAGGCGCAAAAGCACATGTGTATGCTTATAAGTAAGTAAATATGTACATCTGTATATTCGAAAATTGAAGCGAAACGCCATTGACAGTGGCATTGCCGCGTTGCTGACTTTATGCCATGCAAACGTGCCGCTTGGCTATGCCTTCAGCGGCATCTCCCTCGAAGCGCAAGTACCGAGGCACATACACACAAACATACATATAAAAGTATTCATACATACTTCCCAGTACGGCATAGCTCAG
Organism: Rhagoletis zephyria; assembly: GCF_001687245.7. NCBI lineage: Eukaryota > Metazoa > Arthropoda > Insecta > Diptera > Tephritidae > Rhagoletis > Rhagoletis zephyria. The sequence continues at coordinate 28,673 of NW_016161034.1, forward strand.
CCAGCTGCCTCAGAAAAATTAGTTTATTTCACATTATGTAGCAATTAACTTCAAATTGATGTATAATCAACTAGCAGCCTCATTGACTTAAAACAAATGATTATTTTTTTAATATATATCTTTGCAAATACTTCAATATTATTTGAAAAATCACTTTGGGAAATTAACTATTTCTGCACGAAAAGCCATCTGCAAAAGAAACATGCTGACTTTGAAGTGCTTGAAGCCAAATGTATTTTAAAGTAGTTGAAATCAAATGCAGAGTCGGATAATTTAAGTGAAGCCTAGGACATCGCCATGTTAAAGTCAACAGTTCGTTCTAAGGAAGAAAGTTCGTTCTTCAACTAGTTGTTGTGGGTAAAAAACTGGTTGAACATCGATATTTAAACTAGTTTATTTCCGTACTGGGTTACTTTGAGAGTGATTGTAGAGTCAATTCAATTGCTCGCTGTAGTGCCTCCTGCATACTCCCACTTGTCAACTTTTTCGTGTGAGAGCAGCTGGTTTTGCTTTTTCTTGTAGCAATTTCTTCTCCTTTTTTTGTGATAACACTATGCTTTCTGCCTCTTGCTAGGAGGTTTTTCTGTAATTCTTACTTTGCTTACTTTGCATACTTTACTTTCATTTGTTTGCTTCTTGTCAAAGCTCTTCAGCTAAGGAAATTACAAGTGCAATCCTTTGACGTTGTGGCGCTTACACAAGGGCGCTGCCTTAAGTTACAGTTAAACAAATAAACAAGCATATGAAGTTGTACATTTGTAATATGTGAAAAGATACAAACAAAAATAGTAAAACTGCGATTTTGGTTGTTCTCTCTGACGTGAGGATTTTTTTAAAGGACTTTGAAATTTCAAATTTATGACTAGTTAAAAAATTTACACGATTTTACACTGACCATGAACTTTTTCGGTGACCTAGTATTGGTCATAGGGCAGATCGAGTAATGCAAGAAACTGCGTCTACAATTTTTGTAACACCAAAAACCATTTTTACAGGATTTCCCGAAATTTACGTAAATTTTTATTATATTTCCCACTTCTGCAACATTTTTTGCAAAAATTTCAAATTTTTTTATTTATTACTTCGAAAATAATGTTTCATTCCAAGTAAAACTAGGTACCATTTATAAAAATCAATAGTTAAAATTCGGAGGTTATAAATTTTCTAAAAGAAAGTTTAAAAAATTGGATTCGATTCACTTTGCGGTTCGTCTAGAAAATTTTTTTTATGCCTCTTTGTAAAAAACTAGTTTGCTCTCACCCGCTTTGCTGAGTGTATAAAATTTGTGCGTGCAATTTATTCAATAAAACTCAGCAAACTTAAACTTGGTTAAAAACATAGGAGATTCTCACATTTGTATTTTTTTACTTTAAAATTAAACCTTCTTACATAATTCAATTTTCTAATTACATTAATTTAAGTTTGGATTTTTAAACAGGTGACAACTCTCATACTTAGAAAAGAGATCCTTTCAAAATCATCTTCATTGGTACCCATAATGTATTAGCTCATTAAATAATTTGAATATGACTTTGAAACGGTGGCAAATCTCTTCATACACCTCAAAAGTAAATGTTCAAACTCAAATTTTCTTAATAGTTTTTCGTTTGACACGCACATTTTAATATATCCCATAACTTGTGTGTAATTTTAATAAATTTGGCTTTTTAAACAAATGGCAACGCTCTAAAAATATTTTCAAACTATAACCTTATTACACCTCTTTCGTTTGACTCCCATATTGTGATACGCATACATACAGTTGGCAACCGTCCCACATGTACTTTTGAAAGAATGCCTTTTAAAACCATTTCGATTGATGACCATATTGGAAGTTAGCTTAGTAAATTATTTGAATTCAATTTAATATTTTAACAGATGGCAGCCCTCTCTAAACCACTAAAAATATTCTAAATGTTCAAACAAAGGATTCCAGAAATACTTTCCTTTTAATATTTCATGTAAATTGTTTATACCTCAATTAAATTTGACTTTTCAAATAGGTGGTAGCACTCTGAAAATATTTTCAAACTACAAACTTCTTAAACCTCTTTTGTCTGTCACCTATATTTTGATAATATACTTCAATTACCTAATTCCCTTAATTCAAGTTGAATTTTTAATACGTAGAGGTTTAAAATTTTTAGCACGCCTACCGCAGCCTAAATAAATCCCATGTACATGAGTACGAAAAAAAAACAAAAATGAAGATAAATATAAATACTTAAATAATATAATGACAAAAGTGGTGGTGAATATGTAGTGAAGTAAATAATGAATATAAAGATCAGGATAAGGGTAAAGGAAAGGATACAAATTAAAAGATAAACCATTCAGAAGTGCCATCCATTGTGTGATCCCATCAATAGTATATCACATGTTTTAATTTTAAGCCGTTCACCGCTCACCGTTTTGCCGCTAATTGCGTGGCCTCGGCCTAAGACCTCCCTCCACGCGGCCTGGCTATCGCGTATCACATATGTGGGACTTTGAGTTAGACCGAGCGATTGTAACTGTATGCTCTGGAGCAACACTATACCTCATTCCAACAGTAAAATAATGAACCTCTAACCGTTTGTAATATAAATTTTCATTAAACCGGCTTCTAGCAAAAATAGGATGTGTAAAATATATAATACTAGCAGACCCGGCGAACTTCGTCCCGACCAAAATTATTATTTCTTTATTAGAAATTTTTGGTCCAACAATTCCTGGAGGCAAAAATGATCCGGTTCTATAGTGAATCTTTCCTAGAAGCTTTATAGTTTAGTTAGTGGCAATTTCAAAATGGGTCCGTATCATTGTTCTACAGAAATGTAATATACATATACTTATTTCAGACGCCAACTGGCGGGTTAAATTGTGAAACTAAACCCCCATTTAGGAGAATTTCACTCACAAACCCACCTACAGAAGAATTATAAATACTTTCAAAGATAGCGAAAAGTAGGTACGTTTGTAGGCCCCACGCCCCTTTTCAATTAACCTCATTTTTCTACATGAGTGGGGGCTTGATTTCATATACATACATATCTCCGTTCCAATACGCTAGCATGAACATTTCCAGAGATTTGCAGTATGACAAATTCAGTTTGTATGGGAGGTGCCCCGCCGCCTTTTCCAATAGCTCCAATTTTTCTCCAAGAGTTTGCGATTGATTTCGTATATCTGAATACCAATTTCCAGAACTCTACCATAAACACTTCCAGAGAAATTCCGGATGAAAAATTCTTTTTGTATGCCACGCCCTCCTTACATATCAAAATATGTTTAGCCTATAACCATCCTTGGGAGGTATGCGACAGGTGTCCAAAATTTCGAAAAAAATCAGTTCAGCCGTTCTTGAGCTTTGAGAACACAAACAACGGCTTTTAAATTATATATTAGTACAGATGGAAGAAAATAAATAGAAATTGTGACCTTCCATTAACAAGATTAAAGTGCATTTCATTTTAAATTTGTGCTTTTAGCCGTTAGAAATTGTTTTTTTTTTTTTTGCCAGATGAAAACTATACACCCTTGTGTTCGTCAATCAAATATGCATTCAAATTCTCGCATATTTCCTTTGTTTAAAGCAACATTCGTATGCTCCTTTGCATACTCCGACTACACTCATGTCAGCCCTTTTGTATCGCTTGTGCATCAAGCTTCTTATTTTAATATTCCCACATAGCATTCGTAACGACTTGTCAAAGACTACTTTTCCAATAACAAGAAATATTTTTTAATGTTGTCAAACGATACACAACAACAGCTGCTGTTGTTCTATGACAGTTAAATATATGCTGTGGTATGCTTTTCGCGCGGAATCGACAGCAGAAAGCCACAAGACAAGGAAACGAGTTGAGCGAAAAAAAAAATAAATGAAATAAAATTGAAAGGCAATATGCGCGTTCCTTATCTCCCAGAAATAGTCAGAAAAAGTCCGAAGTAGTCAGATTTAGTCCAAAAAGCGTTCCTTAACTCGGAAATGACAGCAAAAATGAGAGAGCAACAGTCAGTGAGAGCGACTCTCATCAGTCCGAAGTAGTCAGATTTAGTCAGAAGAATTTTTTCTGGCAAAATCCTGAAAAGTGTCAAACTCTACTGAATTTAAATTAACGGAAATTAAAGAATACGCAAAAAGTGAGAATAATCTAAAAAGTAAAAGAAATGAATTGAAATTGGAAGGAGGCAAAAAATAATTGATATAGCAAGTGTTTATTGTGCTTGTGCTTGTGTGAATGTGTTTTGTACATACATTTCTGTTCTTATTTGACGTTAGTTTTGTTGTTGCCATTCTTTGGACTAAAAATTTGGTTTTTTGCGTTCCTTTACTTTTCCTGTTACTCTCTTTTAGTGAGCGCATTTTACTTACGCTCTGGCATTTTGACACTTTTCAGATTTTAGTCCAAAAAGATAAGGAATGAACCTAATAAGTGAAATAAAAGAACAAGTAAGAGCAGCGCTGTCTTCGGC
>NW_016161034.1:33531-39832 GCF_001687245.7 Rhagoletis zephyria
CATATCTGAACAATCAGTTGTATGGGAGCTATAGGTTATAGTTACCCGATCTTTTTAATTTTCACTGTAAGTTTTCTGTTGATTCTTCCGGTTCCGACAAATGATTATACATTATAAAAATACACCCACCTACCAAATTTGATCCGGATATCTCGAAAACTGAGAGACTAGATTGCATACAAACAGACAGACAGACGGACAGACGGACAGACGGACATGGCTAAATCAACTCAGCTCGACGTTCTGATCATATAAGTATTAATTTTCATGGGTCTATCTCTTTTTGTTCTGGTACTTACAAACATCGGACCAAAGTTATAATACCATTTCATTCTCATGAAAGGTATAAAAATGTAAAGGAGAAATAAAAACTGATATTAAGAGCATATAAGGCGCAGTCAAGAAAGAAGGTGGTACATATGCGCCAAACCGTCAGTGGGTGGCTGCCAGACACGTACGCGGCGCGACTAAGGACATAAACGTGTATGCGTGAAAAGTGCACGTTTGAGGGGCGTGAGCTTGCCAAGTACACGTACATACATACGTACTCTTAAGTAACATCAGCTGCGTAGGTAATGCTTTGCTGGCTGATGTTGTTGTTGTGCATGCGTGAGTATCAGTGTCGCATAAAATTTGCTCATACACGCAATATTATCATCAGCGTAATGTGATGCGAACGATTTTATTATTTGTACTTTGCTTGCTTCCTTACGTCTTCAACTCCACACAGACATCTATACGCATATATCCGCATACTTCAACTTCCACTTAGTCACTTGTTTGTTTTCCATTTTCGCAATCATTTTGCATACTCACACTGCTTATCGTTTCTTCTTTCGTACTTTTGTTTGACTTGCGCTGGTTTCATTTTCAGATACGAGTGGAAGAGAAAAAATTTCGCCTCGTTTACTGTGTAAGGGGTTATTTTTGCAATTTCCACACCCAACATGCCGCCGCGTTGACATTTTTGTACGCCCCCATTCTAGTTATTTTTATTATTATTGTCGAAATTTTGCATGCGCGTTTAAAATTTCATGCCAGCCACAACACGAGCGCATACAATATTAATATGTGTTTATTATGAGTAGAGTACATTTGTATTTCGTCCTCGTTTGCATACAAATTTGCTTAGACCACTTTTGTGTTTTTTTTTTGTGGGTGCGCATTTCGCACACCCTTGCGAAATCGCTAAACCCAAATTTTATAGATATATTTTTTTCATTTGTTTTTCGTACTACGTTTAATTATTCACTGCCACTCGTCCTTTGTCCCCATTTTAGATTTGGCGAATGAGCGCAGTTAATAAGTAATCAAAAAAAAAAAACAATAAAAATATAGCATACATTTAGGCTGTCAGCCCAAAGTTTTCCTTTTTTAACATTGCAACGAGGTCTCTCCATAGCGGCGAGCAATGAAAAATGTGAATTAATGTGCTGCAAATTTAGACATTTTATACTATACCCCTTTCCCTTCTTCTACCTACCCTTCCTTTGCAGCATATCAATTTCGCAACCAAAATTCATGAGCCCACACATCAGTATGTATGTATATTTGTAAGCGGCGACAGCATGTATGTATGTTTTGTTCGCCTATTTCCCTTGCAAGTAGTTATAAATCACTCTTGCCAGTCAAACAAAAGGGGTTGCTTTGGTTTCTTTGCACTGCTTGGCATAGAAGTCGTCAGAAGAAAACTCTTTCTTTCTTTCTGCGTTCATTTAAATTTAGCACTCCTGGACGCTGGGCCAGGAGACTTGCTTTTGTGGCCAAAAGCAGATAAAAACTCAAAACTTGCTTTTGATGCCGCTGATTCCGATTTGCTATCGAAATTTCAAAAAAAAAACAAAATGCCGAATCCGCTAATTTAAAAAACAAAACATGGGATTATCTGGAAAATATATAAATCTGATTTCGATAGATAACAGATTTTGAAAAAAAAAAGCAAATGGCGGATTCAAAGTGAAATTTTTGATTGTTTGGATTTTCGTGAATATTTAGATGTTTTGCGTTTAAAAAGATTATTTTTCCTTAATTTCATTTCATTTTTAGGAAGTTATTTTTATTTATCTTTTTTAAATAGATACATATTTTATTGTTTTCTTAAGTTTAGTTCTCTTTTAATTTTTAGATCTTATTGTTAAAATAGATTTCTTTAATTTTTGTTAACTTATTTTATTCATTTTATTTATTTATTTATTTTTTTCTTAATATTATTTTCTTTTAATTTCTAGACTTTTGTTTTAGAAAAAAAAGAATATATAATTTAATTTTTAGGATCTTGTTTTTTAATTTTTTTTTAATTTTTCGATTTTGTTTTAAAAATAAAAATATTTTTATTTTATTTAAATATTCAGTACTATTTTATTCTTACTTGATTTTTTTTATTTTTATGATTAAAGGTTTAGATTTTATTGTTCTAGGAGGAGAACTAATTTTTATTTTTATTTCATTTATGTTTTAAAAAATATTTTTATTTATTTTTGATTTATGTTTTGATTTTTTTTTATTTTGATTTTTTTTAAATTTAATTTTCTTTTATTTAATACTTACATATGTATGCATGTATGTTTTCTAAATTTAATTAAAAAAAAAAAACTTATTGCTAAATGGCTCATTGTTAGCAAATTTTTCAATTTGTCTTTCGGAAGACAGTAAGGAGCTTTCAAGGTAGTTGCCAGAATTGACAATTGTCTTACGAAAGACCTTTGTATGCGTCTTTATGTCGCTGATTCCGAATTTGATATTGAAATTTGCAAAAAACAATATGGCGGATCCAACATGACGGATTGAAATGAAGAAATAAGAAATAAAAAACTAAATTTTAGGTCTCATTAGGTAACATCTAAACTGGTGATGGAAAGCCTTAATAAGCTGAAAACCTTGGTCTGACCAATCGAGTGTGGGTCCTATGTATTTCGAGATATATGGATGTTGAAGGAAATGAGATTGCAATTAAGCTTGCGAATAAATGGATATCAACTTCTTCTGCTCTCTGTGGCATAGAAAAGGGTGCACTCTCTACCCTGGCCCGGTGGAAAAAAGAGGCTCAAATAATCGTTACCGAGATAATCTACCAGGTCTAGAGTGTTTTCATTTTCATTTCATCATACTAGTTGATCCTATGCCAGAAGCATGAATGTGCAAATTTATCAGTTTTGAGTTATTGGGTTGACTTGATGAACTTCTGGATGTTCTTCTACCAAAACCCAGAATACCGTTCGTATACGGAAACCGCATATTTTATAATTTGAATTTTTCAAATTTGATTTCCCAAAATTTTAATTTTTCCTAAATTACTATATAGCTATGAAATAGTTGGCCCAGCTATAACTTATTTAAACGTAAAAAAAAAAAATAAAAACTACACTTCTAGCCAACAAAACAGGTCGCCTGGCCCATAGTGTACTGCTTTATCCCCCTCTAACTGCATCTCTCTCTATTGACATGTGTGTAGTAGTTGGTGGTGGTGGCGGCTGCAAGTCGGTTGTCGTTTGTGGCACAAGTGGGTGTGCATGTCAATTTCGTATTCTCATTTGAATGTCCTGCCCGGCTGCCAGCCTGTCCGCCTGTCAGTACGCCTTCCGCCCGCCCTTGGGACTGCGTGCATGCAAGTCTGCCATTTGTTCCTTTTTCTTTAAACCTTATAGCGGTTATCTGCGTGCTGTGTGTAATTTCTATTCACAATTTTGCTTTTCCTGCAGTCAGCGCTTGCCCTTGGCCATCCTTCTCTTGCGGCCCCAGTTTGTGGGGGCGTATGTGTAATGTGTGTAAATTATTATTATATTTTGACTTTGAAATTACTTCATTTCAAGTGTGAAAGAGGCGGATATGGTTAGTACTTAATTTCCTGGTAATATATTATATTAATTTTCCACTACGTTTTAGTGGTTGCTATATTGTTGCAAATATTTTTGCATTTTAAATGTAATTGTTGCAAGCAGGAATTTATATTTAGCACTTGATTGTTTCCAAAATTCGCGCATTGACGGAGAGGATCTGACAGTCGGTTTTTTTTTTGAATTTTCGAGTAGGAGGGTTAGATCCATAGCGTTATCAAAAAACTACTATTAAGATAATAACTGAGACCAAGAGAAGCATTGAAAAAAACATAACAATTTTTTGGCGAACTAGCATTATGTCTGTGATTGCTCAACATTGCCTTGCGATATGTAGATCTCAGGCATCAGATAACTTTTATATGGAATATCTAATTTAAAGATATTCCAGAAACGAGGAAAACATATCGTTAGCTTGGAGTGAAAAGTTGCTAAGTCCACTTTTTACTAAACTCATATTTGGATATAAGAAGCAAGGGGAATGCATCATTTCCAAAGGGATTAGGGTACGTTGAACTCCCTGGGGAACATAGCACAGTGCAGCTACTGTGGATCCAGGACCACAAAGGACCCTTCCTTGCATTGTGACCTCATACCATCAAGGAAGGGTTAAGATCAGAAGAGTGTCAGCTAAAAAGAGCCCATTGGAGGAACACGCCTGTACTAAGGCAAATAAAAGAACTTCGAGGAAGCTACAACCCAAATCGGTACTGCGACATGGCAGCAGAAACACTACGTCATCTCCACTTAGAATGCAATGATGTTGCGAGAAGAAGGCTAACACACCTGGGAGGTTATGCATGTTCACTCTTTACCGCCCTCGAAAAGGGTTGGTTACATCGGCGCACTAGCGTTGGACGAGGTGTTATGACGAGATGTGAGGGTGCAATCGACCTAAGGTCGCAGTGGACATTCTCTATCAAATCCATCTAAGATATAGAGACCCAATATTAGCAGGTTTAATAACATTTCTAGATCAGTAGTCTTTTCTGTTACTTGCTATGGCTTTCTTGAGTATATAGAATCAGAAAAAAGATGGATCGTTCCACTACCTTATACATCCAATGATTCATATTTAATATGATTGCCAGGCAATTGTTATGTAAAGATATGTAGACTTCTTGAGGCCCTCACTCTATAAAACTCCTACATAGGCAAGTTTTCTAACTACTTTTATTGTATCCAAAGTTTCTTGACTTGGTTTGTTGTTTTATAAGCGTTATTTAACATGCATAATTTTATATTTCTTCATAAAGTATCAACTTTGGGGCTTGCCACCTCGGCTCATAAGTCCATTTCCTCTAGATCGTTTGTTCAGAATGCGAATAGTAAAATTTTTCAGAGTCGATTTCACTCCTCTCGGAGTATAAGTACACTTGGCATAAGCTTTTCTTCTGACCGTAAGTAGGTCAATTATGGATTTATGAATAAATGAGTAGGTAAGTAGCTTTATATAGAATTGGATAGCATGGTTTATTTGTATTAAGCCATGAGAAGTGAGTGAAGAAAGAAAAGGAGTATATCTTCATCTCTTCCCTTTCATCAGTACACTTTTTTCTGAAAATTGTTTATTTTTCCTTAGGGTCTAAGGTCAACAGTTCTTATAACTTCTCATAGTTACGTTAGGTTTCATCTAACAGTTTCTAATAAACTTGGACCAGACAATAATTCTGCTCGCATTCGGGTCCTTGCGCTCTAAAGTTCCAATGTGTTTTTGAATGCCTTGCATTTTTTGCGATATACGAGAGTTTTCTAAAGCTGTGCTGTTATGAATTCTAATCTAGTGTTAGGGATTAGCTAAAAAATATTTTATAGTTAAAATGGTTATAATAAATAAGTAAAGAACTTGTATGCCCAGAATTTTAAATCTACTCACACATTTGTGGAGATTAGAAATTCGACGTTATTTCTAAATTAAGGTAAACAGGATTTTCCATTCTCCAGGCGTATATTCAATAAGCATCCCACTAATACCCAACAGCAAAAGCATTCCACTTTCTAGCGCTAATGGGAAATTACTTTCAATAGAAGTAATAAAATTTCATCACCATAATGCTTTTGCTTGAAATCTCCAAAAAATTCACAAAGCACTACATAAATTGAATAAAAAATCCAATAAGATCGACAAAGCAACCAATACAATTGAGTTGGCGAAATGCATTACAATCATTTAAAAAGTATTTGCAAATCAAGCGTGTGATGTCCCGCTGAGATGACAAGCGCACAGAGAGGCCTCAAATGGAATTGAACGTTCCAAAAGATTTTTTGCAATTTGGATATGAAAAAAATAAGCAAATAATACAAGCGAACAGTACTAATAACGGGCTAAGCACGGCTGAACGAGGAAATCGCCTGCGGGCAGCTCAAATGCGCAAAGAGATATCAAAGCCATGGGAATGAGGAAGAGGGTGGTTGGGGGTGTAGTAAATTTGTGTGTGTGTGTGTGTGTGTGTGTGTGTGTGTGTGTG
>NW_016161034.1:39865-56206 GCF_001687245.7 Rhagoletis zephyria
TGTGTGTGTGTGTGTGTGTGTGTGTGTGTGTGTGTGTGAGCCGTGCAAGTGACAGTATCGACAACGACAACGCACTGAAGCGGCTGGATGAACGCTCGCGACAAGATATGACATTTGGCGGCTGCCAAATGCAAAGAAGAGGAAGCATACTCAAATCGCTTGTTAAATAAAGAAACAGAAATGTAGACTCGTAGCAGCAAACAAAGGACGATTGTGTCGAATGCGTAAAAAATTGGAAAACTCTTTGAATTCAAAAAAAAGTATGCTTTTTGATTTGACATGCATTTGACATTGACAGATCGCAAAGCGAATTGGCTGCAATACAATACATACATACATAGATGCACAGTGAAACGCTGCGATAGTGGTAAAGGAAGGCTGGATACTACAATTACAACTATGGAAACACGTGAGCGCTATTATGGTTAAATGCAGCAGCACCACCATTGGGATTACAACAATAGTGGCTGACAATAGCCAATGCTGTGAATGAAATGTCGCCCGCCTGTCAAATGACTAAATGGCGGTGAAAGTGGTTAGAAAATGGTATGAATGGTTTAAAAAATTAAACTGCAAAAGAGAGTTATGATTAAAAATAATAATATTAGCGAAAATTGGTCCAACTTTAAAATGAGTGAGCCATAATTTGTATAGATTTTTTCTTATAATTAAGATCGCTCGTTTAAAAAGAGTCCATTCGTTTTGATTCTCAAGTGGTTTGCATCCAACAGTCAAAGGCAATTAAAGAGACAAATTTAAAATTTAAAGGATTTGTTCTCAAGGTATCGTATTCATTTTTTGTATTCCATATACATACATAATATAATATATAGTATGTATATCCAACCCCAAGCGATAACAATGAAGCTAATAATTTAGAGGACTGCGCGGCATTTATAGCCCGCTCGCTATCGAATGGAGTATGCCAACCACTAGTTAAAGAGGTTGCCGACATTACTGCTGACATAACTGTAAAAGCCTGATTATGGCAACTAAAATTAACTTAACGGAACTTAGAACTTAGAAAATCAAAACGAAACATATTTCGACGTGGCATTAAATTACGTTAAGTTTCACCCTTTCAATTAAAAGCAACATCCGTTTGAGAGAATTTTTAAGTAGTTTGTAAGCTACGTTAATTTGCCACAATCAGACCATAAGCCTGGGGCCAGCTGCCTTCATCAGAAATCATCAGAAAAATGGAAAATGGGCGGACTTAGAAAATTTCGAAGCGATTACCAGCTTACATAACTTGAAGTGGAACCGATTTTTTTCGAACGAAACGGCCTCAAAGCTCAACCAGCCACCAAAGGAGCACCCTTCCGCACCTGGCATCCGTATCAACATAGTATGAAAAGTGAGAAGCAACCACAGCGTCACCGCCTTGCTGTGGTGAGTTTTCATTAACACGAGAATCCCATAAGATAAGTCGTGTTAGCTGGGCCGACCGAAAATACGGTACCCATGAAAAACTACTACCAGCTGGGTTTAAAACAGCTTGCTTAGAAAATTTAAGCACTGGTAATACCGAATGCAGGGAGTGCCACTATGGAGAAATTTACATGGGCATGTGACAAGCCTATGCAAGCGGCATGACACGGATAGCCAACTGTAATCGCTGTATATGGGTTTGAACGAGAGCCCACTATACAGGAACTGCTACAAACGAAGATCAAGCTTTCAAAAGAACAATATAAAAACCAAAAGCCTAAAAATTGCTATCTACTAAACAAATTAAAGGACACATATGTAATACACAAATAGGTCAAGCAAAACGCGTAGGCATACCTCCAATGTCGTATCTAATCCATAAGAATAGGAAACATTAAACAACTTTTTCTTGCACAAAATAATCTGCCTGATGGAAAAGTTTCATTCTCTAGAGGGAAAAACTCCCACTTTCCACATGAAAAAAAACANGATCTAATCCATAAGAATAGGAAACATTAAACAACTTTTTCTTGCACAAAATAATCTGCCTGATGGAAAGGTTTCATTCTCTAGAGGGAAAAACTCCCACTTTCCACATGAAAAAAAACAGCAGTTTGTGTTTAATAGAAAAGGCAAAGGCAAACCGTCTAATGATTCCCTTGCTACCCTTAATGTATATTAGATACAGCAGCAAGCTCTTAACTACTGAAACATTTGTCTTGCAAAATAAATTTATAATAACGGATCACTACTTCCCATGAACATGGCTGAAGGCCTGTTAACTTAACCATTGGAGTCTCTGAATCCGTCATAAGCAGCGCAATAATAGATATACGAATAACCTCTACTAATCATAGCGACCTATAAAACTACTAGCTATAGAAAGGAATAGTCTATAGCAACTGCGACAACAAAGAGTTGGTTCGAATAGAAATAAAGCAGAAAAAAATCAAGCTTCATTCACTCACATAGTGGAAAACGCCGTGGAATAGAAAGACACGAGACAACAGGTGGACGGCTTGACCAATACCATGATTGATATGCTGTTCCCATAGAAATTTCGGCGAAGTTAAATATTACACTAGACAAATTTTATTCGGTAAGTGCTACTCCAGAAATATATAACTGAACGAAATGGACAAAGAGATCCAGCTAAGAAGACGCAGAGTACAGTTTCTTCGAATGCTCTCGATGCAGCTTTGAGAATGTAGTAGGTCCAATTAATACTGAACATCGTAGATAACATGTGGTCTAGTGAGGAAAAGGGGCATGAAACGAGCAGCTACACAGAAAGTATGTTCCGTCGGCAGATGTATCCATTCAAACTTAGTTAATGAGAAATATGGAAGATCATTCTGAAGCATTGCGAAAAGTGGTCCTAAAGTGGGTGACGACTTCTTACTACGGCGAGTTTTTTACACCCTGAAAATACCACTGTTTTGATTTGAAAACCCTTTGCCCACAAAAAAAAACGATTTCATTTTACTTTTTCTTTCTTGCAATCCAAAAAAACAATCATAACCAAATAAATTTATTATTGAAAACCACTTGCAAATGTTAAAAGGTAAGCTATCAAAATTTGCGATGCATATGAGATCAGACCACTAAGTTGCTAAGCGTCAACCTGAAAATAGGCAAAAGTAGAAAAAATTACAAAACCAATTTCGTCAAAAGCAAACAAAAAATCCACTACTTTTTTATTCAAACTCAATTTGCTTGATTGCCTGCTGTACTGATTTACCGCTTGAATAGCCATAAAAGCATATTTTCTGTCGGAAGATATGCTGATTTTTTTCTGCATTAGTTTAGCGCATTTCACTGCCCATGGCGTTGCGCTTTTATTAGTTTATTTTTTACTTGGCTATTTTATGCTATTTTTTCGTTGTTGTTCTTGTCGCCTCCATTGTTGACGTAAAATGGCAATTTTCGCGCTTGCTTACACTTTTTTACTTGCTCTCACTCTATGCAAAAAGGCTGCAATCTATTCGCTTCTATCACTCTCACTACTTCGTGGTTGCTCACATTCTCCATTGGGCTGTGAAACAATTGACAGCTGCCAAATGCACTCAAGTGTAAGTGCAAAAGTTTTTTTACTTCGTAACTCAATTTTTTTGCAGTTATTTAGTCCTTTCGCGTTAATAATTCGCGGCTTTTACTTTCACAAACCGATCGGTGGTTGTTTCAAAAGAAATTCCGTGAAAGAGAAGGAGTGTGAGGAGAGTGATTTTCAAGAAATTGCCTATTGGCTTGCTGTGGTTTGGGAGTATCTCAAAGTATTGTTTTACATGGAAAAAAATATAATTTTCTTTCATGTTGACATTTTAAAGAAGTTTGTTTGAGTAAAAGAAGATTACGTTAGACTAGGCAGCTGCAGCTTTGATAACTGCAAGTCACGTCAAGGCCTCGGCCATTTCGGTTCGAGTTGCAGAAATGTTTGGCAGGTTAAAAAAATTAAACTTGCCACCAACTTTCTCAGAAAATTGAACAGGAAAGCACTTCCTAGAACAAAGCTTAAACTTCATGAAAAGAAAGAGGTACGGATATAACCTCAAAACTAACTCACCTAGCAAAGGAAATTCGTAGACTCCATAGGTGCAATCAAAATCGGGCCGGAAGGTACTATTAGAGAGTATAACCCATTGGATAGAAACCTGGAAAATCCTCACATTGAACCGCGTTCTTTGATTGATTATTCTTCTTAATTCTGTTGGAATTATATCGCCGCCTTCATGATCACTTTTCGGCATCTTCGAGCGTTTTTTCCCGTATATTTTTGGTACTCTTTAGGTTAAGCTTGGGAGTGCTTCTGTCAGTCACGATACCTCTCCTATGCCTGAAAAGCATTATAGGATGCTAAATTGAACTAAATAGCTACTAGGCGGCATTGGATTCAGAATCAGAATCAATATCAATACTAAATACTAAGTTGTCGAAATTTCCGATTCGTACAAGTTCCACTGCACACCAGTGGCTAGCTACTTCTTCTGTGCGCACTAACTACATATGTATATATCTCCTACCAGCTCTACCGCTCACTAGCTCTACAGCGCCCATCAAATTTGTAGTCTTAACAGCTCTGCAGCGCTAACCAATTCTAGAGTCTTCTAGCAGCTACTTCAGTAGTAGAGTGGCTAAAACTCTTAGTACCTCCTCACCGAGCTGACTCATTAAAATGAGTTTGTGTCATTGAGCCGACTCGCGAAAATACTTTGAGCAACTTAGCCCTAAAACCAAGCTAAATAACAACAGAAAGGATGTTCAAATTCTGGGAGTTAGCAGATTTAGACGACTCTGCTGTTTTCATTAAGATGGTCAAGATAAATCCACCCGCTTTAGAGCAAAGGATGCAGAACAAAGGCCCATCTCATGTTTTAAAATAAACTACACACTACATCAATTATTCATTAAGCAAAAAACTCGAGCGCTGAGTGCAGTATAGGTTTCGAAATGGATAGATAACAAAACCTAACCTCTAGTGTAGAGTAGTGACTTTTGACCCAGAAAACGAGCTTCTTCGAAAAAGGCCGCCCAAATGGTGAGCGGTATTCGATGGAATCGCAAATGGTGTTCTAACGATATCAGCGCAATTTTCCTAAGGTCGTTACCTTCTCCCATTGTGTGCTACTAACTAGTCCGAGACAGTCAATTCTAGCTAAGCAGTCAAGTCATCGATCTTACTCAGTTTGGGTGGATGAGCGGTGTTAATTTTTTAAGTATATTTTCTTCATTTCAAACCACCTTTGCTTCCTTTGAAACAATTGTTGCGATAAAAATGCATAACATATAATGGCATTGCTCTTACAATCACTTAGTTAGTTAGTTTGTTAATTCTTGTACCTGAAAGATCTTTTGTGTCTCCTAAAGAGAGAGTCCCTAACCCAGAATACCTTCGGCTTCCCTGATGAACCCTAAAAATGCCTTAGTAGGCGAATTTCTTATATCAAAAGGATCATTCTGGGTCTCGCCAATGCCGGACAGTGGCAGAGAATATGCTTCGAAGTTTCATCATCGTCAACGAAGAGCCGGCATTCCTACTCTACTAGCAAACCTATTTGGTGCTAGTGGAATCGTGGTTGTGCGTGTCCAATCAGGTACCCTGAAAGTAGCCTGATGTCACTTCAGTTTTCCATAAAAATATCCTTTCTGTTGAAAGGGTAGCCGAAGAGCCTGCCATGTCTAAGGCCCACCACCGCTCCCCAGTACTTACTGCGTTCAGAGTGCAAATGTAAATATTTTGGATGTAACAGAAAAGGACACCGCGACCTAGAGTTCAGAGCGCACCGACTCAGTAATAATGGCTTTCGCAGAAGACGAACTGAGAGCACAGATTGGTTAAGGTCCCGAATAGGCAGTTAGCTATCAGCTTCAATTTAATAGTCACTTCGTCTACTACTTTTTTCTTGCAGTGTTTCCCCGTCGATAAGCACCCTCAACGCCTTGCATCCGTTTTATAGCGCGTGTCATGCCGGAACTGCAACGGAAGTGCGCGTCGTGGCGTAGACAATTTACGCGAGATTGTGTTAGATTTTTGCTTGCAACATTTGCGCTTGTAGCAAATGATTGGGCTGTCAGCAACAAAATATTACCAGTCGCACTATTAAAATCAGACGATTGGCTGCGTCTGTTGTCCTACCAGACCAAGTTATTAAGAATAGAAGTGATGAGGGAGGGGGTAACAAAGAGACTACAAATACGTCCTATCACCCCTCAACAGTTATTAGTGCAGTGTTGCACACTTTATTAGCTGTCAATTTATTGTGGCAAAGGAAGGCAAAAAGTTTGTGGAACTAAAAAAATAAAAATAACAAAATGAAATAAGAGGCCGACCAGACCGAGTCAGTCAATCACTTTGGCAGTGCCGCGAAAGCGCGTCGTGACACCAGTTATGCATTCACGCAAAACTTTTTGGCGAAGTTTCAATTAAGCGAAGTCTTGTTTTGCAACCCTATCCACCGCTTGGTATTGCTCGTTTTTCCTTTAGCATGACGCATTGTATTTTCACGAAAAATAGCAAATTGTTTTCAGTCACTCTCTTTCTACGCATCACCAGTTAATTTTTTTTTGACACTGTGACAAATAAAATAATTCACTTCGTTACGCCACTGTCAACTCGTCAGCCTTTTGTGTGAAGTCCTTCTGCGACTTTTGACTTTCGTGCCCTAAAAGCATGCACATTTTTTTAAAGCCCACGCATGTTGTGGACTCGCAGTTGCATGCCACCAAAATCCGCGTGTGTCAATCTCAGCACGTCTTTTTGTCTGCCTCACACTTTTAACGCGCTTGGCTCTAACTTTTTCTCTGTCCGTCTGTCTGCCTGCAGGCCTGTGCTGCCTGCAGGCCTGTGCTGCCTGCAATTGATTTCTACGTTCTTTATATGAGTCGCAATTTTTTTTTAATCAAAATAATTGCCTGCCACTTTTACTGTCTGTCTAACCCACTCCATAAAACATTTTTCCTTAGACATACCATTATCTGTAGCTGCTTTTCAATAAATTGGCCAAGTACTTTGAAGATGTTTTCGTTTAGTATTTTTGCGTGCCTTTGAATTGAATTGAATACGCTTTGCAGTTCAATAGATATCGGCAGCAGCGGCGACGGCGGCGGAGGCGGCTGTACATATGCTTTCAATTTTCGGCTATTAATTTTTGTATTACTTATATTACATTAACTTATAAGTAAGATGTCTGCAGGCGAACACACGCACCCACAGTTGCATTTAGGAAGTGGTCGCTGAGGTACGAGTAGTTATTTAGAATGTATGAATACTCGGCATGTCTACCACGCAAAGCATGAATCATCTTTCATTCATATCACAGTATTAAATCACAGACTACCGACTGGTCAGCAAAAACAGCAGCAACTGCAATGCAATCACTTAATAAAATTGTTTATTGAAGTTGAAAAACTGTAATAAAGGACGGAAAGTTTTTGAGAAATTAAACAGACAGCCTTTTATCACAAATTTTACCCTCTTCGAGCATTGTAAAGGATGTCCAATGGTGCTGAAATTCCAGCATCGATAAATGACTCTGTTTACCAACTATTTGAAATGTGAATGATATTCATCAGAAACTTCACGCTCATAAACTTATAGTGCATGCTTAATTACTTTCATCCGAAAACAGCAATAAAAATAAAATTGATATGTCCAGCATTGATTTGGTAATAAACTACACAGTTGATATTTTACATTGATAATTTTTCCAAATGAATGGAGCTGTGGCATACTATGTAATTTAGTATCTAGTTTGAAGATGGGCCATAATTTAATTTAGTTAATGAAAAATCTTTCTCTTGATATTTTAAGCCTTGCGCACACCAACGCGATAGCGACAGCGATTGAGATAGCGATAGAGATAGCGATAGAAATCGAACACAACAAATGCTGCGTTCGATTTATAGCGCTGTAAAAAATTTTATTTTTTATTATTTTGTTAAATAGTACGGGGTTTTAGCTTTCGTATGAAGCCCTGCTAATTTTTTGCGTTATTTGTTAATGCATAAAAAAATTTTTTGTCAGTGTCATCAGATCTGCATGATTCGTACTAATTTCAAAAATGCAGCGTTAGATTTAAACGCTTGAGCTGTGGAAAATAGAGGTTTATTTTTTTAAAGAGTTGCCACGTGTTAAAAAATTATATTAAAATTTTCTAATAAGTTAAATGAATTATTAAAAGATGGGTATCAATGGAAATGTGCTTGAAAAGGGTTTATTTCTTAACTACACATAGAGGGTTGCCACCTGTTTAAAAAATCAAATTCCATTTGAAGTAAAGTAAATTACCTAATTGAAATAGATAGATATCACTATATGGGAGTCAGACGAAAGAGGTTTAAAAAGGTTTTAGCTTGCAAATATTACGAAGAGGGTTGCCACATGTTTCTGAAGTTAAGTTTAGTTAAACAAAATAACAATTACGTCAAACCATAGGTTTACGCCATCGTATTTGTTATTTTATTACAAACACATTCATTGTCAATAGTGATTTGTTCTGATTACATTCCTTTTAAATTATTGGACTCTTAAATTAACTCATTTTTACTCTTCACTTAAATATGTCCAATTTTTTTTTGTCTGATACCCATATTGATAATACCTATTTCAGTAACCTTGTTCCCTTAATTAAAGCGAACTTGATTTTTTCAACATGTGGCAACCCTTCTACGTGTCGTTTAGAAGTAAAGCATTTTCAAAACCATTTCAATTGATAACCATATTGTAATATCTAATTCATTTAACTTAATAAATAATTTTAATAAAATTTGTTACAGGTGGCAACCCGTTTCAAAAAAATTTAATGGACATCTACAGGCCAAGCTTTGTCATTTGACACCTCACTTTTGAAAATAGAACGAACTGTATGTACATACCTATGTAAAAGCCCCAAGAACCCAAATTTTCAACTTCAAACTGCATTTACAGTAAAAGTATGAAAGTTATCCATAAAGAAATTTTTGAATTAAGCATCCTCAATTTTACTAAGGAGCAGATTTTCATTTAAATCCGTCCATAATTCTATTTTGGTCCAAATTTTATATGGAAGGGAAGCACTGTGCGTCAGAGAGAAAACCCAAAAACGTAGTGTCTTTACTTTTGACCCCTAGTTTCGCGAATGTATTAATTTTTTTTGTGTGTAAAATTTACTGTCACATCATGAAGATGAGCATATTTGGAGTCACTAGCAAATTCCTAAGTACCTTCATATGACCCACCATGTTTCCAATTTTTTAGTCGGAGGTGTTTAGAATTCTCTTCTTTTTCAAGAAATGGAACACCTCTTTCTACTTCTATTGTTATTGGAATTGGAATACCGCACATTTCTATTGCTTCTGCTATACCGATGCACACCATTCGGTGCAAAAAATAGCAAAAAAGAAAATAAGTATTTTATACCTATCAGAATTTATTGGTCGGGGAATGCCAGACTATTTTCTCGATCTCTTCACCGCAGGAAACTGCATTGCTGACCCCATGAAGGTAAAGGGGCTTCTTTGAGAGCGTACGGGCTGCTATTATTTAGTAGAGTTAATTTGACCGCCTGCTCTACGATTAGCTCAAGATGCTCAAGTGCGACAAAATATTTGCAGTGCTGTCTTAGGAAATGTACGTATTGCTTCTATTATGCATAGCATAACAGTCGTAGTAGCTTAGTAAGTGAATGGCTCACCGTGGCTGAAATAGTTACTGAACACCAAGCTACTGCAACATAGATTACTAGTTATATGTTCTAGTATCCTGGTATCCTGGCTGTATTCGTAGACCTTTTCGCTCCGTATGAATGCTGGATGGCGCCTCCTTTAGAATATTTTACCCAATGTGATTAACTTTTACCTTATCCTCGAACCGCTTCGATAATCTGCAATATACTACATGCACATACATGTGTATATCTTACGTAAATGCACTTGATTGTTTTGTGTAGTTAAGTAGCTCGCATTTTTAAACCGTTGAAGCCTAGTAGTCTGGCGCCGTCTTCAGTTTGGTTTGTTCAGGAAATGAAAAGTTCCTTCTCCCCTCCCCGTACCTCAGCTCTTAGAACTCGATAAAAAAATCTTAGCCTAGTAATTGCAATCAAATATTGACTTTCGTAAAAAAGTCCGTTGACTGATAAATCTTTTTCTCCTCTTCCACTTAGGATTGTTAATGCTTCACTAAACTGACAGTAAGCGCTTATGGTGCATTTTTCCAAGAAATCGATGATTTCAAAGAATCCCAAGCAAACGAAAGTCTTTAGTAGAGAAAAGTGCATCCCTTGTAAGCGTTTTTTTGTTAGGAAAGAGGAAAAATGCAATGCTGCAATGTGATTTGCCTGATTACACTCAAGCTGCACACATGTTGCATAAGTAGAACAAATGAAACACGGCTAGCTTACATACAAGCACGCGGTGCAACAAAAGCGGTATCCTGCTATTGCAGCTGTACTCGAGTGTGGGTGCTCGCATGCCCAGTGAAACGCTTCATTCCAGTCAAAAATAAAAGCAAAGAAACCCCCCTTTTGCTATAAGCAGCTCAGCTGCGATTTGTCAGCACCGCAGGAGTGCTAGATAATTGCCGCTCACGCACAAGGAGGATTTTGTTTTCGGCATATTTGCACATATTTAATGCACAGCATTCGCCTGTTCCCTCACCCGCTGTTCCTCTCTCATTTACATCGTTCCATGCGCTATTATATCTGTGCATTGACTTTGTCGGTTATCGGTTGGTTAGCGCTGTCTGCTTGATGTATTGCCTGGTCTGGCCTTGTGTGTGCGTGTGCCTGCACGAGGAGGCTGTTGAGAACACCGTAGCGTTGCAGCTCACATGTTTGCACAAGTGCGTTGCAAACTGTAAATAGAGTTCAAATTGCATGCGGGCTTGCGTTAATTTATGCTGCACATAAGCGCAGGAGGGGGAGTATGTAGCGTGTGGATTGTGAAAGCGACTAACCCTTTCTTCCGTGGTCGTAGCCAGACTGGCTGAGCGCAAGAGTAGCTGGACGTGACGATATTTGGTGGTCGAACCGCGACTTCCACAATATAACCATTTACTAATAACTAGGCATTTTACTGAGAGGTGTGGGGGAGAGCGCATGATATATTTTTTCAATAGGCAAACGCAGGTTGCAAGGCTTGGGCTGTTGTTGCTGATTGCTGCTTGAACGGAGCTGATGCCTTAGTATTTGGTTAGCTGTATGCCCACTCTCACTACTATAACTACCTTGTGCGTTTAGTGTTGTGCGCCTAAAAGGCTGCTATTTGTTTGTCATTGTTTGCGCGCGTGCTTCTCTAAAAGGGTTGCCTTTCGGAGGATGGCGGTGGTGGTGGGTGAATATCTTTCTACTTTTTGTTTGTCTCGCCCGCGTGCATACGTATGATCGATCTGAAAAGTATTTCAATTTAATGAATTGAGTCCACATGCAACACGACTCCGCTGGCTGGCTGGTTGGCTGGCACGTTCTTATGGCATGCAGGCAAATGAAAGCAAAGCAAAAATGCGTGCTAGCGTGTGGGGGAAATACTGCCGAGTAAAGAAAAAAAAAGAATGGAAGCGCCTAAGAAAGCAAAGCAGCAGAAAATTAAAACTGAAATTTGTAAAGGCTGCAGTTAAAGGGGGAGTAACTGAAAATAATAAGGAAATGGAAGTGGTAAACGCTTGAAGAGGCTGCGAGGTAGTAGTCGACAATAGTAAAGGAAGTATATAAAGAACCAGAGGCGTAGCATCAGCATATTTTAAAATGAAGAGCTGAACTCGTATCATTTGAAACAGAACTGCTGAGTTTTGAGTGACAATAATTACCAGGTCATATGGATAACCGATGTCATCGTAACCACACTCGTTTAGTTTGGTTAAGAGGTCGTCCATAAAGAGAGAGCAAATCAAAGTTGAAAGAACTTCCCCTTGTGGGCATACTCTTATGGCTTTCAAATTCATGATAGTATGTGCCAAATATGGCTTAATATCGTGGTCAAAAAGCATTGTGTCGAATCCATGCTATGGTAGAAAGACCCATCTACTTAAGAAGAGAGCCCTCTGTATACAACCATGGGTAGTGTTTCGATATCTCAGAAGGCGCAGAGAGCAACCTACATACATAGATAGAGGCAGATGGGCTATGACTACTTGCTTGAAGCAAGTGTTTGAGAGGCTCACAGTTGTTAGGGAAGGTGCCTTCGGGCCGACTTAGTAGTCCAATCGCATTTAAAGGCTCCTGCGATAGTATTTTTTTCTAGACAGAGGCTCAGTTGAATTCAGATCTGCTGCAGGGAGTGCGAGCTAGTGCCTCTTTCCTTATAGTTGTAATGAAAATAGAGTTTTTGAAAGTACTAACCCGTTGCATTGATGTTGGTGCTGCCTTACAGAATATGTTGGGCATTGACATAGCGGCCGATGATAAACTGCCAGTTTGTACGTCGGATAAAATTTGACAAACTACTTGACTTCCATTGATAGCCTTGCTATGCGCCAAACGTCGACCCTTCTACGACAGAGGCTTGGAGACCCCTGAAAATAAAAGTATTGCTTTCTTTAAAGCGACCGCTGGGCGATGAATCTCTTTTTCTGGGGCTCTTGTCTGACCAGCTATAGTGAGAGAGTAGACTATCCGTGAGTTTATCCCAGCGCTTACGTACCCCACATCTAGGGGACCAAGTTTTCTGGTGCAGCCCAATAATGAAGCCCCGTTCGCTGGATAATCTGCATAACGTATTCGATGCCCTTTGCCGTGATATAGATTAGCCTGTATGTAACACCTTTATGGTGCTCGTAGCCGTCTTTAAAGCAACCTTTGTACGATAACTCGCTTCTTTCTGTCGAGGGCTCTTGTCTGAGCAGCTCTAGAGCGAGAAGGGAGCGAGAATTTTCCCTAGCGCCGATATCGCTGAAGTTGTGGCTTTCTGCTGCGCAGTGGGAACCGTCGTAGATCCGATCTGTTTCCCCTTTCGATACCGAGACTACCTACCAGTTTTCAGTATTGCTTGGCTGCTCGGATTGCTAACCATGGCTCGGTGAGGAATCAGCGGTAATTTTCGACCACAGTAGTTACCTCAATAGCTACTGAGACTGAGATGACCTAATGCCAGCTACCAGTCCGCCCTGCGTATTGACTGGTATAAGGGTGCGAGTCCAGATCAGCTTTTGTCGAGGTTTCAGTCGGTTTTCTCACCTCCAAAATTACAGTTAGTGTGGCTCTCTTTCGTGCGTTTGACTTACCAGCAGCTGACTTAGGTAGCGAATTCAATGAGTGGTTCTGCCCTTTGACGCAACTAGTTTGGCCATCGATGCGTAGTGGATGCGCAAGACCATATGGATCCGCTAACTACTTTTCACCCTATGTGGTACCTTTCTTCCGGGTTTGTGATCGTACTTGGGGATGTAATTAGAGCCAGAATTTTATTATTGCTTTGTTGCTTACCCTGTGGCACATGCAGCAATGCCAATTGCTCTGCTGATAATGGTTTCTTAATTACTTTCACTTACCACTACGTTTGAGGTGTTTTTGGCCAGCCTCATTAGTATGAGCCAGTCTCAGTTTTTTTATTAATTTATTTCAAAATCAGGGGGTCCTGCACGCCACTGCCTTTCGCCATATAAAAATCTCAATCTATACTCTTCGGTCTGAAACACCACCACCACCACCACCGCCATTCCATTAACTCTTTCTCCCTTTTCTTCAGCTTTTCAGGCGTGTTACTTGCACTTTGTGAACGCTTTAATCATAAGTAAATATTAATGATTTAAGTACAAAATCCTTGCCATACTACAAACACACATACGAGCAGAACCTTTGAAAGGACACTCACGCACACGGCTTTTGTTTTCACAGTTGTTTTAGTTGATTTTGACGCTTTGTGGATGCTGCTCTTGTTGTAGTTGCTGTAGCTGTTGTTGTAAAACAGTTGCCTAACTGCATCCTGACATTGTTTGATGACTATGCTGATTGACGCTGTTGCTGATGATGACATTGTTGTTGTGTACTTATTTTTGTTAACTCGCTGCCTTGGCAATGATGACATTGGGGTTCTTTGATTATTAATACTGATTTTTAAGTTTTGGTTACCGGAGCAAGCATGTCACCACCACCTTAGTTTTCGAGCTCTCGGCCCATTGTCGATTATGCCTTTTTGGTTGAAGGGGAAGAGCAAGCGCACTCAGGAAGCACAATGCAATGCGAACACCAGCCCATTCACTCTTTCCTCTAACATGTGTATTTACAAACGCGTACATACATGCATAGTACATACGAGTAATAAGTTTTAAACGTGGGCATATTTGTATAGCCAAGAACAGCATTACTCGCCGGAGATTTGTTCAAATATTGACGAAAGTGACGAAAGGGTTCCTTTGCTTTTAATTATTTGCATTCTTTTCCAAAAACAATAAATGCAGCGTCAGTTCTGTTGGCTTAGACCATTTAATGAGTCTTGAATGACAGTAAATACATTTAATCCCTTCGTTTACATCCCTATCTAATATTTACTTGCATCCAAGAATTGATGAAATGGAACTTAAGTAATACTGAAAGAGCTGCTGGAGTGCGAAAGCAAATATTCGATTATTTGGAGCCCCTTTTTTCAATTATAACTTTTCAAATTGAACACTACTCCTGGGACTATATCGCTGTGGAACTCACCTCTTAAATTTTCGTTTGTCTTTCTGTTTTTCTAACAACTCGAATTGAATGCCATCACATTTGGGGAGGCGAAGTTTATTCTTATTCATTAAATAAAGCGAGCACTCGGATAAGAATATTTGGACACCGGTTTGTAATCAATTGAAAATCCGTACAAAAGTAGGACATGGTCTAAGGTCGTTCGCCTGAAGTTTTGATGTCGGGAATCAAACAGAAACACAGATTGCAGCCAACAGCTGAAAAAGGTAGGGCAGAGGCAATCCAAGGCATTTATAATTCCTTCTGGAATATATAAGTAATCTCTGAAACAATTCTAGAACTTTATCAAGAGAGCTTCAAAACACCTATTGACTAAGCTAGATAATATTTCTCATCAAAAAATTTGAGAGTTTGTGGGAAATTCTACTTCAGATATTGTTGTGATGTAAGGAGAGTCCAGGGTATAGATTTTAGTTCACAACTCCTGCTGTTATGAACCCCTCAGCATTATATTTTCTTAGTTTCTCGCAAGACTCGTGGAAAATATTTGGCTGATCGGATATTCGTTTGAGTTAAGGTATTGTAAATAAAGCCGCGAAAAATAAGTAAATAGGTGAGGAGAGTATTTAGCCGAGTTAAGATGGGTGGGTAAGCGTAGAAATTCTGCGAAGGGGGTCACATTCCTTATCAAATGTATTCTCTGTGTTCTCCAATCAGTGTGAAATGGAGTGAGCGCAATTATGCTTTCGATGCCTGTAGTCGGATAAACCAAAGTATTATAACCTGGTTAACTGATGGCTCATTGACTGAACAGGGTACCGGTGATGGTGTAGTTTAGTCGAGGTTGAGATATTCCGAACCCATGTGAAAACATATGTTCATTTTCCAGGCTGAAACCTACATCTGAAAAAGATGCGCATACTTTCATTTCAAGCAAAACTACAGGAATCAGAACATCGCGATCTCGACTGACCGCCAAGGCTCCCAGATCTCATCAGGAAACATTTAAACTGGTGATGAAGTGCTTTGATAAGCTGAATACTCTTCGTCTGTTCAATCGAGTTTGGGTTCTCTGGATTTCGGGACATATTCGTATTACAGGTAACGAGGTTGTCGATAAACTTGCGAAGAAAGGAGCATCAAATCCTTTCATCGGCCCAGAGTCCTTATGTGGCATAAGAAAAGGAGCACTCTCTGTCCTGGTGCGGTTAAAAGAAGATACTCAAAGAAATCGCTGCTAGGATAATCTACTAGGTCTAGAGCAGTCCTAAGAACTTTTAGGAACATATGTATAACCTAAAACGCTTTAAGGTAAGGGCTTATCCAAGAATAAATTAAGCATTGTTACAACAATCTTGAGAGGACATTGCAGGCTGAACTATCACCTGACTAAACTGGGAATCTACTCGCAGGAGCGATGCGAATTCTGCAGTACGAATATCGAGACTGCACAACACGTCTTGGATGGTTGTCCTGCAGTGATGCAAAAACGCAAAAGACACCTGGGTGAACATTTAATAACCAAAGGCGAAGTGAAAGCTATAGATTTAGGCGCCATACTAAAGTTTCTCTCAGAAGCTGGGTTAATAGCCACACTATAAATTCGTGAAGGGGACACGGATTTAGAAATGATGCGACGACCAGAAAAGCAAAGGGTGCTCACGCTAAGTAAGACTGCGTTAAGTAAATTTATTTGTCAACTTGATCTAAAGTAGTAGAAGCCAATTTTTCACTTAATTATTAAATTTTATGTGCAGCAAATATGAACTTTGCTACCTTAGACATAAGTATGAAGATTAGGCTGACATTGAAATCTTTTTTC
>NW_016161035.1:0-17062 GCF_001687245.7 Rhagoletis zephyria
ACGCGGGCAGTTCTCACAAAAAATTGTTTCTGATATTTGAATCTGTGATCTAAATGCGCCGTCTGTGTTAATTCTAATTTTCAAATTCAATAGTAAATTTTACCAAGAAGTGTTGTATGAGCATGACATTTATGTAATCAATGACAGATAAATCGAAAATGGGTTCAAATATCAGAAACAAGTTTTACTGAAAATTGTAGAAAGAGGGTATGGAAGATAAGTATTATAGCATGTAAATATGATAATTCTTTGCTTTTATTTATATTTTTTTATTTATTTTTTTTTAATGAAATTTTATTGCCTTACAACGGCAATGGACATGTCCATAAAAACAACGCCACCGACAGACCCATCTACGTCCAACCAAGCGCATTAAGTATAAGAAGCACGTCAACTGATTGTATGACACGGCTTTCGATATGAATTTATTGAATTATGTATATTAATTAAAATGTGACGCATGTATATATGTACATATAGTATATATACATATTATTTAAAACGGCATTCCATCATACTTATTTTTAACTTTGTAACAAAAATTCTTCATTTTCTTGTTTTGTTTGATTTATTTTTAAATAAGTACTCGTATACGTATCTACTGCTAGTGAAAATCAATATTTTCTATCATTACATTGTTCCGTTCGGTTTACTTTATTGCTTATGTTTGAAATTGAAGTTTTGCACGAATTATGTCAATGCGTCAATTAGTCTGCCTTTTAGGAAACACTGCCATCGATGGACTATTATTATGGGCGGCTGCCATTAGTTATGTACGAGTATGTATTTAAATATGTATGCCACGTACGCTATATGAAGTAATTAATTTTTTTGTAATACATATTTCAAGTGTACGACTTCGCTATTAATTTTATTGCAATTGTCGGCAACACTTCGCGTGTGACATCAGAGTGTTGTTATTTTTTTTTTGGCCAACTATGGAATTCACATATCTACACATGCGTGCATATGTACACTGAAGAGCGAAACTGGAACAATAATACGGAAAATGAATATTCTTTCAACTTAATGGTTTATTTTATAGATTTTTTGGACTCCAAGACAGGAGTAAAGCAAACAATAAGCGTCGATTATTGACTTTTGACAGGTCAAATACTAGGCCGCGATTCTATCCAAATATTCTCAGCGCAGTAGCTATGTACTATTGCATAAATGTCATTGCTTAGTGTAATTTATTTATCTTTGGAAACCAACATCAAACTTTTTTCGTTGTGTAAGCTACCTATTTGGCGGAATTCATTATTAAGGCCTACATTAGTTAAGGATTTGGTGGACCACTGTGAATTACCCACCACTCTATCAAAATATCAAATTCGTAGACATTGCACGCAGAGTTACAGTCCGTTTCATAACCATTTTATGGGTCCAAATCACGGTTGCCAACTGTCCCGTTTTCGGCGGGACTGTCCTGCATTTTAGAGCTATGTCCCGGTCTCGGTACAACACATGCCGGGACGCAAAATGTCCCGGTTCTTGGGAAGAACAAATTTTAGACATCTCGTTGTAAAAAAATTAGAACTTTTAAAATATGTACAATAGGGTGGTCAAATTGTATTTTCGGTTTCTCCTGCGCATTTTTAAAAGAAAAATCTACTTGTTCTCAAAATTTTATTTTTTCGTCTAATGCCGGTTTTACAAAGTGTAATAGATACAAAATGCCTATATATTAGGTTATAACATTTTTAATGGATTTACCATATTTACCGTCCAAAATCCGTGTCAAAATTATAAGCGCACCACATATTGGCAAGTTTTAACAATATATTTTTTTATCATTTAATTGTAGTTACTTTTTAGAAGATTTTGAGTATACAATTTCGTCGCATATTAAATTTTTTAAAGTTCAATAATAAGCGAAGATTTAACATCGATTTTTATAATTTTTGTGTTGAAAAGAAATCATTTTTGTATGGAAGAGGCACTGTCAGCAAAAGTCATATCGAGTTTTTGTTTCTTTTTACTGTTTGTTAATCTTTTAAGTTAAAAATTCACAAAACAGATGTATTTCGCTACCTAAAGGTGGAAACGTGCCAAGTCCACTTTATTCAAAATTTAGTTTTTGATGCAGAATGACAGATAATGTGAAATTACATCGATTTTTCGTCCCTCCTGTACAACTCCAAAAAATGTACTTGGCACATTTTCACCTTTAGGTAACGATTTGCTTTTTCAAATAATTTATACAAATAAAGAAAATGTTAGAAACTTAAATACAGATATTTTATATGCAAAAATTTTAAGAAAAAATTTAAATAACTAATGTCGTGAAATTGTGATTTAAAACTGCACTGCCTCGAAACTCAATTCCGAGCCATGGTTTCTTCTATACTCACTCTTAGAATTATCTGCAGAATCAGGAAATACCATGCGATTTATTAAAATCAAAATTTACCCAGCCTAATGTACATACATTCATATACATATGTATATTTTACATACGCTATTTAATCGACAATAGAGTAAAAACTTTTAGTGACGAATGGATTTAAAAAAAAGAATTCAAGCCGTGGCTGCTTAAACAAGACGAGTTCACACAGTATGTTCGACAATTTTTTGTTTGGAAGAAACTGCCAAAAACCAACGCAATTTTTTACCAACTTCAAATTGGCACTTAGTTATACAGTAATGTCAACTTGTAGGCAAATTAATTGAATTTTCCTATGTTTTTCACGAAGTTTATATAAATGTTCATATGTTCAATGTATAAAAATTCCTGAAAATTTTCATTTCCGTGCATTTCCAAATACATATCGTCGCCTGGGTAAAAGATTGTCGTATATTACGCACGTACGTATGACGCTTACGACAATCTTTTACCCAGGCGACGATATGTATATAGAAATTTATAATTTAAAATTTGGTGTCATATTTATTTCAAATTTAATTAATGTTTTAAATTATCAAAAAGTATTAACATCGAAATTTTGTATTATGGAAGCTTTTATCTATGAAATTTCATATTGTTTTCTTATTTTAAATATAAACATTTCAAAAATACAGCATTGGAATTGATGTCCTGGTTTCAAGAATGCAAAAGTTGGCAACCGTGGTCCAAATCCGTGTCAAACTTTAAAAACTTGGACTTCTTACTTGAAAAAAAAAACGCTGCGCTGAATACCAGTCCAAATATACAAGAAATTGATATACAATTTCTTCATTATCTTGGTTATCACTTAAATGGAACTTATTTTCATTGTCAAGGGCATTAAATAAATAAATAAAAAAGCACGTAACCTACATACATATGTATGTACATATGTACATACTTCGCCATTAAAGTGTTGACGTTATTTGTCGTCAATTAACTAGAGAGTTATCAGCTCGAAATAACACAACAAAGATATAATTTTTATCAGCAAATGAACAAACAAATTATACATGTCCAAATAGTCGAAGGTAAAAATAATTCCAAACTGAAAAATTTCGTATGATATATGTACATATGTATGTATATATGAACTTGCAGTCAACACGTACACCTTGATACAACCTATGAAATGATGAACTTATCGTCGCTAAATCTGCGATTTCCGAAATTCCAGCTAAATGCAGGCCATTTGTGGGTGACGCATTGATATGTATTTATGCATGTGAACCGCCGCTAAATAAAAATAATGAAAAATCACCGAAGCAATCAAGCTGGCAACGGGAAGTTGGGCGCCTTTGTTTAAACAGTAAATCATTTGTATTTGGCTATTTAAAAATTAACGCATATTTCATAGGTTGACGGTTTTATTGGTGATTTATATAGCTTTTGTTCCTAAAACAGTTATTCCGAGAATCCTTTGATGAACGTGCTGGTAATAATAATTGGTTTAAGATAAACTTGTTCACGGATACAGCAGCTATTATGTATATGCAGTATAGCTTTTGCCCGCTGCCCGACCCGCGGCAACGGTCGATTTAACGCAATGCTTAATGTGGCCAGCTATTTCGTAGCAATTTACTGTCAAATATTTATCATGTACATGCAACTTGTATGGGACTTACCGAAATTGAACAGCGCGCGTAAAAAAACTAACTCAAATTCCGAGACTTCTGTTGCTAGTGATGCTACCGTTGATTTTATCACTGTGATTTAAAAATCGCTTATAGTGACTGCTACTGCTAGGCCACGGTATCAGTGGTAGAAATGGTGATTTAAAAATTTTTAATTATTCATTGTGAATATGCTCGCGTATGTATATTGCGTTTTTTCATTACCGTTCTACGGTTGTTTTAAATTGACATTTTCAAGTACGGTTGGTCACATTTAATTTGGATTTCTAAAATGGTGGTAAACCTTTTATAAAATACTGTCGAAATAAAGCTTTTTTATGCCTCGCTTCGTTTGATACCCATATAAAAATATTTAATTTTATTTGTAAATTCAGTTGATTTTTTATTTCTACACTGGTGGGAACCCTCTTTAAGGGTATTTTCGGCATAAAGTTTTCTTAACCCTAGAATACTAACCATGCACATGGTTTTCTGTTAAAGCGTCGTAGCTGAAGGCGGTAAGCGAGAGCGATATAAACGGGGAGAAATCTATTAGAGAATTAACCAATTTTAGTTTCGACGACGTGAAGTTAGTATTCTAGGGTTAAATCTCTCTCTTTTGATATCCATATTAAAATATTTTATATTTAACTTCTTATTCTAATTGACTAAGACTTTTTGAAGAAGTGGCAACACTCTTCAAATTCATTTCTATGTAAATCGTTATTGAACCCCATGGTGTAATAATAACAAGGTGTTGTCAGTAACATAACCTCACTTTTTCGGCAGGTCTATTCCGGTCACGCATTTTAAAATAGTAGAAAAAGTACTAATTATTTACCACTTTTAATCCGTTCGTGCATACTATTTCAAATTAAATGTAGAAAAATGTTTAATTACAGGCTTATAAGCCTGAATATATGTTTGTATCGTAAGCTCCACACAGGTTGCACATATATTGTAACTTTTAAAAAAGTACAGGCCGTAAAATAAGGCAATTTCCTATAAAACTAAATGATTTTTTAAATAGATTAGTAATAATAATAATAGATTGGCGCTTACACATTTGGCCGAGCTTCTCCTCCGACTTGCGGCGTGCGCCTTGATGTTGTCACACAAAGCGGAGGGACCTACAGTTTTACGCCGACTCCGAACGGCGATTGCATTTTTATGAGAAGCTGTTTTTCATGGCAGTAATACACTCGGATGTTTGCCATTGCCTGCCGAGGGATGACCGCTGTTAAGAAAAAACCTTTTTTCTATATTTTTTGCTATGTTGCTTTGACCAGGGCTTGAACCCAGCTGCTGCGGAGTGGAGCGCGCACTGCTTACCACTACGCTACAGCGGCTGACTTATAGATTAAAACACATAAATATCGATAATATAAGCGAAGTCGTAACTTAACCATGCTGCCGCTCTATTCTAGTGTATCGGAAGTCCATTTGGCTCGCTATTATGGCAATGCAGCAAAAGATATTTAATATAAAAAAATTGCCTTTCCATACGATTTTTGTGTACGTCTTTTTCCATTGATAACTACGATATCTTTTATATTTTATATTTTGAGGACAAAAATTATACAAATCCAGCAATTTTAAATATTAATATCGTTCTGAAAACACCAAGTTCTTTAAAAATCACGATAAAATGGAATACTAAAATGGAGTATTTTAAATACAATTTCCCAACTAATAGCATTATAAAAAATTAAGATCAGCAGCACTGAAAATAAGCATGCCGATCTTGTCAAAATTACAACAAACACGTCGCTACTGACAACACCTTGTTATTATTTCACCATGATTGAACCCCTTTCGTTTGACAGACACATTTGTTGCAATGTTTTATTTATTTTTTTAATGAATTGATTTCTAAAGTTGGCAAAACTTTTAATGCAATATTTTATATGTTAATCCCGATTATAACCTATCCGTGTGCTGAGTTTAATTGAAATACGTCTAACTGTTTTAGCGTGGAAGAGCAACAAACATACTCGCTCACAAACTTTTATATTTAGGGCCAGTTTCTCTATGTCTGGTTAACGCTAACTGCAGGTTAAACATCGTGGTTGACTCCATAACATATAAGAGGCACTCGATAACGTCGATAAGCATATTCAACCTGTAGTTAGTCTTAACCAGACATTGAGAAGCTGGCCCTTATAATATTAGTAGGATTAGTAGGATAGGTTGAATAGTAGGATATATACAGATAATATACCTAACTTTGGCAAATATTAAATGACTTAATGAGAGAAATTTTTAAATAGCCGGAATATGTTTTCAATTATGCCTTTGTTTATAATTATATATTATATACCAATTTGAGTAATAAATGACAGAAATATCGCTGAATTTCGTTCACTTGTGCAACAGCAAACGCACCCAAATCCAATTGATATACATATGTATGTACATATGTATTGGCATTGACATCTTTTTTACTAAATATTTTATTAGCATAACTATAGAGTGCTTGTCAATGTTGCCTTATTGGTGTGTAATTTGCACATCGCTTGTTTACCGAGAGAACTTTATAACTCACAATTCGAGAAAATCGGCTTTAAAGGGTTTCGGCAGGTTCCTTGCCGTAAACAAGATTATATAATAAGTGAAAAAATATGAAATAATATAAAAAAAAATAAAAATAATTACCATTGTGGGGAAGGAGACGTAATTGACCGATATAAATAGTGGTTATCGTCGTTTAAAGTACAAAACCGGGTATCAATAAAATGCAAAACACTCATATTTCAAAATGGTTCTCTTTTTCGTGCCCTGACCGCCAAAAAAATGCAAGCAACATATTTTTTCTAAAATTTTCTTTTTGATGCAGAAATGCCCGTGGAGCATCTACTAGATGCAATTCTGCATCAAAAAGAAAATTTTGAAAAAATGTCGCTTACGTTTTTTTGGCGGTTTAGGGCTCGTTTTTATAAAGCTATCGCATTTCTGGCTAGTATATTTCAGGACGATTGGATAAGGATTGAGCCAAGAGCTTTTGTGAGCAAATCCATTTTTTGGCAGCAAATGTCAGTTAAGCGGTTTTTCAGAATGACGATACGTGGTTTTGTACTGTAAACGACGTTATGTATTTTGTAAACAACTAAAATTAAATGTTTTTACATACAATCATAGTGTCTTCCAGCAAACGGGCGATATTTATGTGTATAAGGAACATTACCCTGACGGAAGCAAGTGTTTTTTTTTTAATCAACTAATTGAAAGACTACTTTGAAGCAAATGCAGTGAGTAAATGTTTCGAATTTTGATACTCTTTTTACGCAAATCAACAATTTATGTCTTGGAAGTATGAAAAAGCATCTGTGAAGTGCAGAACGAAACCGTATACAAACGAAACATATTGACTTTGAAGTTGTTTAAACTAAATGCATTTTAAAGTAGTTGAAAATATATGCAGGAAAAGGCAATTGACTGCTTTCTAGGACATTGCCATGTTAAATAAATGAGTTCGTTGCAGCTAAAATAGTGAGAATTACAATTAGTTATCATTGAAAATAAAGTAGTTTATAAATTACTTTCAAATTAATTAAAATTCCTGCAGGGTAGTTATTATATTAGGAAGGTCTAAACTACACCCCCTTATTATACAAAGCCAAAATAACGTAATAAAACGGAGATACATAACTCTATGATGTATACTATTAGGGGATTCACAAGATAAAGTAAGCGTCGTAGTGTCCTCAGATCATTAATAACGTTAAAAAAATAAAAAATAAAAAATTTTGCGCTTACACTTTTGCTAAGTATTTGACCGAGCTTCTCCTCCAATTTGTGGACTGCGACTTGTTGTGGTTACACAAATGGGGAGACCTACAATTTACGCCGCAACCAAATGGCAAATGGCTTTTATGAGAAGCTTTTTCATGACAGAAATATAGTACTTAGAAGTTTGCAATTGCCGGCCTTCTTCAATAATTTTTTTGGGATGATGGTTTGACCAATGATCGAACCTAGGTCATACGGGGTGATAGTAAGCACCACTAACCACGTTTTTTCTATATACTTTGAGCAATACTTTGATTTAAATTTTTTGGATCATATCATAACCGTTATTTTCAGATTAAATTTTTTAGATCACAAATGATTTAAAACAGTCATAAGAATGTAGTCGCCTACATTACAACGGTTGAAAATTATCGAAAAAATAAAAATCAAGAAATAAACATTTTGCAATGATCTGAAAATCTCGGTGATCTACAGTGGAGCAAATCTTTGAGAACGCCCATCTTCCCTCTCCCATACCCGATGAGAATAATCAGATATCAACTTCAGTTTTTTTATCCGACTTTTTGTCGACATTTAGTTTTATATCAGGATCTTCCTGCTGGAACTTCCGTAATTGTTTAAGCGACTTATGCATTTCCCGCATAAACAAAGAACAGCGAACACACACACGCACTTGTATTACACTCCCGCCCAAAACCAAGTGCAGCGAATAAACACACGCACTTGTGTTTAAAAATAATTCGCTCGTTTTTCATTGGGTATGCATTTTTTATGCACTTCTCAACTGCCGCAGAACAAAACCTACTAAACTAGTTAATTGCTGGCACCCCAAGTCATGCTCAACAATCTCGCTTGATGCATCACCACTCCTCCGGAGTGGTTTTTAACAGCAAAAGCCAAAGCGCTACAAGCTGTTGGGGCTCTGTATGACTTTCAGCATACAGAGGTGGTACAAGAGCTGCCATTGGCCACAGCGCCTACCCAATTTTTGAACTTGAATAAACAACCGGTGCTCAACACTCCCGCTTGACGCACACCCCCAAAAACTCTTACAGAGTTTAAGCGGCAAAGCCACAGTGCTACTAGCCGTAGGGACTCTGCATGACTTACAACCATGTAGAGGTGGTAACTGATGGCTATCATTGGCTCCGACGCCTACCCAAAACATTTTTGCTTTAATCAATTTTTATGCAAATTCATCCTGGTCCTGCCCTCACACTGAGTTATTCAGTAATTGTTCCGTATCTCAATTTTCCGTCGGTGTTGATTGTCATTTACCGCACATATTTTCCTTGGCTTTAGCATTTCAGCAGTGCTAACAATTTAAGTTGTACGGTCTGTGGGACATTCCGTTAGCAATTCCAGGCATAATTCCTTTTCGAGGCCGTATGGCAAAGTCTTAGCTTTGTAGCCTCCCAATCAGGGAGGCCAACTCCCCTAGGGCTGATTCCCCCAAATTCCTGAAAAACCCGTGATTCGAAATGAGGGATTGTTACCATAATTTGTAACTTATACATGCAATTTTATCCTCAATAGGAATGTACTAATCAAAATCGTTCGTGTATTGGATTCCCCAAAATTTAAAGTCATTTCCCGATTCCCCCGAGTAATTCAAATTCCACCAAAATCGGCGAATTGCTCCCAATCGATCGAGCTAGCTGTCCCTCCGAATTCTTGAACTGCGAAAGCCATTTTAGCAGTACCGTTCTTCTTAAGATAACTCGGTGCGAGCTATGCACCAGCCCGTTTTGCTGCAGGGTATGTACCTTCAATAGTACCTTCTAATGTGAGAAATTTATTCAAATGCATTTACAGACATATACATAAGTATGTACATATATACATATGCACATATCGATTACTTTACTAAGCTATTATAGAAAAAATCTGCTACAAATTAATTTTTGCAATTAAATATTTTATTACCATCGATGCAACCGAAGTAGCATGCATACATACGTGCACATTAAGGTGGTCCTTAAAATATCGACATCATGGGGCACCCCATTATTTTGTTCTAGGTACAAAATAAAGACATTCACGAAATTTTCTAAACTNGCACATTAAGGTGGTCCTTAAAATATCGACATCATGGGGCACCCCATTATCTTGTTCTAGGTACAAAATAAAGACATTCACGAAATTTTCTAAACTAAAAAAAAATAAGGGTCGCTCTAAGGTTTGAAAACATTGATTTTTTATCGGAATACTTAGTTCGACAAAATTTTTACTTCAACCAGCTATGGCTGAATTTTGTCAAATTTTTACGATTTATTTTTTTACTCTTAAACCTTTTCAAACCCATAAAAATCTATTGAAAATTTTGAAATTTTCGTGCAAGTCTTTATTTTGTACGTAGAACAAAATAACGGGACGCCCCATACGAAATTTAGATTTTTTATATTTTTAAGGAGCAACCTAATGCACATATACATACATAAAAAAACAAAAAAAACATACATGTCCATAAAACTTATGGTTGTTCCGATACACCCGTAAAAATCGTAGAAAATATATGTATGTCGACACTTCTTCACCTCACGTCTCTTCCAGCTGGCCAGCATGCAGCGCAATTGGAACTTTTCTACTGTACTAAATGCTACAATCATCGAACAATTTTTTTATTGCAGTTAGATCATCGCTTAAGTTAGCAACAAGCGTACGAAAAACAAATATGTGCATATATAACAAACATTCATACGTGCATACATATATGCATACCTAAAAGAAATAAGAATTAAAGTTAGCTATATAACAGAAAATAAAGTAGTACATAGAAAAGTAAATGGAAGACAACAAACAAATGCGAGTAAATCGGCAAACAGACCAAATCCATAACAAAAAACACGGGTTAAAATATTTCGCATTGGTAATCAATTTTAGAAAAAACAATCACAAAAACAATGCCATCCGAGTGATATTTACTTTTTGTTTTATTTTGCATCTTGAATGTGTTTTTCTTCTTGTTTTGTTTGTTAATGACTTCACTAGCACGCTTTAGTTGGTTTATCAATTTAAGTGCCTAAATAAAAATTTAAAGTCAAAACATTGAAATCATGTGCCAACGCATACATATGTATGTACTTATGTACATAATAACCAGATTGCTTTGAAATTTTCAGCAATTGGTACTTACTATCTATTTTAAGAAAGCAACAAGCGATTCAAAACAAAAACGTAAGGAAACGCTACTCACTCAATTTTGAACTATTAGTTTTGAGATTTTAGAGGGTCTGGGAATGCTCTTTACTGAGTTTTCCCTGATTTCGCTTGGAATATTACTCTATTTAATTTTACTCGCATCCAAAGCTGTTCCATATTACTCGGAGCTTGCTTGTGATATGCCAACCCCCCCGCCCCCCCTTACCACATCGCACAACTTTTCGATGGCGTTGAGGTCTGGACTTTGTGCTGGCCCCTGCATTAAGAAAAAAATTTGCTCAAGCAGCCAGCGGTGTCCAATCATTTCATAATGATTTGGATCCCCGTCCTACTAGCAAGCGACTTCTTCCTCGGGGTATGCGCTTTTGTAAACAAAGTCCGGAAAATTTGTTTCATTATTAAGTTCTCTGAACATTGCCTTTGAGATCGACACTACTACGCGAAAGGCTGATGCCCGGTTGCACCAATCAGTTTTAAATTTAACAGCCTGTTAAAATTTAAAATGACAAATTTTCCGAACAAAATTGGGTCATTATGTCTTCAAACCTAGTAATGTAATGAATTGAAAAAAAAAACGAAAATTCTACCGGCAGTGGAACCCGAACCCATGACCTGGCGCATTACCCCCGCATTACTGCCGTTTGTCAGCGTACAATTCTAAAAAGTTTAAACTTAAAGTCGCGCAAATTTCCTCCACCAACATTTGGGCATATTTAGTTTAATTGAGCCCTAAAATTGTTCTACAGTGGAACTTATTCAACGGCTTTTGAGAAAACAAAAAAAATGTAGTTGTTGGTCAGAAAAATTGTATTAATATTTTAATAGTTTTCAAACAATGTTTTATTATATTGAAACACTATTCTACACGCAGTGAATAGGTGACGATACAATTCGTTTAAACAATTTGTTAGTTTTAATATATATCTTTCCATTGTTTGAACTAACATCAACTAAGCAACTATCTATGCAAGTTTTATTTCAAATTTGTCTTTAAATGTTTTTTCATGTGTATTCACCTACCTTTTGATATCGTCATTGCACATTGTCTGCCCAGTGTTAATTTTAATATTTAACACTTTGAAGTGTTAATCAATTGCTTTTCGAAATTTTGTTGCCAAGTAGTTGACAGTCATAGATAAATGGCGCACCAAACAAGTTATTAAATTGGAAATATATATTAGGGTGGTCCTTAAAATATTAACATTATGGGGTACCCCTTTTTTGTGCTGCGTAGAAAAAATAGAAATACACGAAAATTTTCAAAATTGAAAAAATAAAAAAAATAAAAAAATAAAAAGATATTCAAAAATACCAAAGTTTGGCAAAAATTTATTAAAAAAAGAATCTCAATGATTCTAAGATTTTAGCCAGTTTACGAGTTTACATGAATAATTTTCATTAACATAACAAATTCATCAGATTTCACATCAGAATTTTGTTGAATTTTTGCAAATTAAAAAACTAAATTTTTTTCCAACCCTGAAACGACCCCTAAACATTTGTTTAAAATTGTCCAATTTTGTGCATAGAACAAAATAAAAGGATGCTCTATAAAAAATATATGTAGATGTCGACATTTTTAATGACCGCCCTAATATGTATATTAACTTCATTAATAAGAGCTTACGCAATGGTTTATGTAATTATTAATAAAGATGATTGCAGCAAAAGGTACAGGAATGCAAATACATGCAAAATCTGGATAGTTATTAAAGTTTCGGAAAGCAATTTTTTACACAGTTGAATATTTTATGATTCTGATTTTTAATATTTATTAAAAAATCTCCATATTAACTTAATTTTTGTAGAACTCGAAAACTGTACCCAAAATGATCCATTAGCTAAAGAACAAACGCTTTTAAATCAAAATTATAAATCCTCACTATTGGCCTATAGAGTATAATATGCTTATCAAATGCAAACGAAAATATTGCTGATTTATTATCCAACTTCAAAAAAAGGAGAAGGTTATCAATTCGTCGGTTTGTTTTTTTTTTTTTTTAAATATGTACCTTGTGATCAGCTGTTTAAGTCATCAATATTTTGATAAATTTTGGCTATTTTTCTTTTGTTTATTTAATGTTTATTATTTTTCCCTAACAGTCTAGCTCATTACATAACAAACACCGTATAAATCCAAATTTCAAATTTTGTGCAAAAATTATAAAAAATCTACAGTTTAATAGCTTATTGAATTCTAGGGTAATGTGCAATTTTTAAATAGCTGAGAAATCGCGTTGGTTTTTTTATTCCATACAAAATATATTCGACAATTTTTTTTTTTTTTTTGTATGGGAAAAAATGCGTCATGTAGTCAGAAAACTCAACGCAACCTAAAACTTGCATATTATTACCCTAGAATTCAATGGGCTATTAAACTCCATACTCAAAAAAATTACAAAAAAAAATCTGAACAAAAAATTGAAAATTTAGACTTTTATGGAAAAATAATAAACATTAAATGAAGAAAAGAAAAACAGCCGAAATTTATCAAAATGTTGATGTTGATGAAAATGTGCTGATCATAAGTGTATGTTAGCGCATAACTTTGGACCAATTTAACCGATATCTATAATTATTATTTTTAAATAAAAGGTGTTACCTCAAAGGTGATCCCATACTAATTTGGTTTAGACTCGATCGTTGGATCTTGAAGAAATTAACGATTATCTTAAATCTGTATATGGGAATTGAAGTCGGTTTTGTTTTTAAGCGACTTCGTAAAAAGGAGAAGGTTATCAATTCGTCGGAATATTTCTTTTTTATGCATGTTATCACATAACTTTGGACCACGTCAACGGATTTCGAAAATTACTTTTTCCGATCATTGGTTCATGAAAAAAATTAACGGTTCTCCTAAATTTGAGCATTGAAGTCGGTTGTATTTTTTGATTAAAAAATACTTGTTTTTTCAATTTTTTTCTAATAAAATTTTTTTTTATACACGCCATGGCGTATGAGCAACTGCCACCGCCACTTTTCCCTCAGGTCACTCATACGACCTGACTGGCTATTCTTGCACTTTCTTTAAAATTTTGGTAAAAAACAAAAAAAATAAGCCGTAGAATTTGTAAACGCGTACCATCGTAAACTGCGTGCTTTTTTGTTTTTACTTTGAGTGATGTCCTCATATTTTAAATGCAACTTGACTACAAAATTTTTATACATTTAAAAAATTTGTTAAATAATTTTCTCATAGTTGGTTTTAAATAATACTAAGAAAAAAATAATTAAATTAATTCATTCGCTGAAATTT
This sequence comes from Rhagoletis zephyria, assembly GCF_001687245.7. Classification (NCBI taxonomy): domain Eukaryota; kingdom Metazoa; phylum Arthropoda; class Insecta; order Diptera; family Tephritidae; genus Rhagoletis; species Rhagoletis zephyria. The sequence continues at coordinate 14,168 of NW_016161035.1, forward strand.
CAGCACATAATCAACAGGTCTATTCACATGCAAATTGGTAAGGCACATATGGCCAGCAAAAACAATAGCTAAAAAGCCATTAATGTAGAAACAAAAACCTGATACAATTGCAAAACAAACAAAGCAACATACCCTACAAGAACAGTGAGGGTGTTTTCCAAAACGTCAAAATACAAAGCACCAGTTTCTTCTATTTCTAAACCACACTAGAAGAAAAAGCCTAACTTGCGCAACCTAGTAGAAAAGTAGCATCGAACCGTGGTTGCGCACATTTGGCATTAAAATCTACTGAGGTCTAGAAATAAAAGAGACTGATGCTTTGTATTTTGACGTTTTGGAAATCACCCTGACTATCATTTGACAAATCATTTGAGTGGCAAGACTGATAGAGATTTCTGTCACTGGCTGCCTACAAGTTTCTATCAAATTCTAAAGGGCAGTGTGAAAAATCTGATGTAAACATTTGTGTTCCGTCTTCCTCCGACTTATGNAAAAAAAATTACATTACTAGCACGTAATTTATTCCAATTACAATATGAAATTCCTTGTAATGGAATTAAAGAAAAACCCAATTACATTTGAAATTACTTCAAGGAATTGAAAAAGTAATCGATTCCTTTGCTGTGGACTGAAGGAATTGATTCCTAATTACAATTCCTTGTAATCTGTAATTGGGAGTAATTTAATTCCTAAAGGAATCATTACGACCCAGCTCTGGTTTTAAACCAATCGAGGACGAAATAAACCTGTCAGATATTTTCTGAACTAAACTGCACAAGAGTTGTATGTGCTAAAACGCCAGAAAGACTCGTTAAATTACTGGCATTTATTAATTGAAAATTTTTTAAATATATTTTAGTTTAAAACTTTGTTGCATTTGAAAGTAGCTCAAAAAATACTTATGAGGTTCTATTTGCAAAAAAAATTGAATTATTAAGACCAACTCAGTTGCAGACAGAAATCTACTGCTATAAAGATTTGAATATTTTGAACAACTTCTATCATTTGTATTTAGGGCCCAAAGCAATGTTGGTACTTTTTTTTAATTTTCTACACATATGTACATTAGACTGCATCACCAAAAAAGTTGCGGTGTTTCCTCCGGAATTACAAAGTCTATTATATTTTAAGACGTTCACCAAAATATTTCGGAAAAATATTAAGATTTACGTGAGCTGGACCGATTTGGAAATACCTCCAAAAAAGGAGTTTTTTTATTAATAAAAATAGTTTCTTTAAGAGCATTTTGAAAAAAAATCCATTCTTTTTTGCACAGAATTAAAAAGAGTGAGAAAATACCTTTCTACTGAGATCCCATAAGTCCAAATCAGAACAGTGTTGGCCCAGTTATTCAAGTTTTTCGTAAATGAATCTTTAAAAAAAGTTAAACAAACAGCATCAAAAATCTCATTATTACGATTCCGCTGAAAACATATTTAAATATTTTGATGCAAATTTTTTAAGCTTAAACCGTTTTGTCATTTGAGGGGATTTTTATTTTCTTTTTTTCTTTAAGAAACTATATTTATTTGTTTTTGTTATTTATGGCCTTATAACAATTATATTCCACAACAATTTGAAAAAATGGAAGAAGTGATAGCTATTTCGGAAATCACCACATTTCATCATCAGACTTCTTCGAATTGTTTCAAATTGTTGTTACTTTTCCACAATAGTTTTTCATTAAAAACGGCCTTAAGCTCAATAAAAATTTTTGAAGGAAACTTATTTACTCATAAAAAACGCCATTTTTGGTAGCAGAAAAAAGTACGCTGTACACCTTCGAATCGAAAGTATTTTTGCAAGGCAATTTCGAAACAAATTTTATTTTTTTGTTATGGCCGAACTGAAGACTTTACCTTTTAACATTTTTGATCAAAAATACTCTACACTTAGGGATGTAAGGCGAACGGTTTTTTTGCTTGCTTGTTAGGTGGTACGGTCTGATGTACATATGTATGTATAATGTACGTATGCACATTAGACTGCATCACTCCTCACAAAAAAAAAATCGGTAGTATTTTTCCATTGGAATTATAAAATCTATTATATTTTAAGACGTCCACAAAAATATTTCGGAAAAATATTAAGATTTACGTGAGCTGGACCGATTTGAAAATAACTCTAAAAATGGAGTTTTTTATGNAGCCTTTTTAAAACTCTTTAGTTTGACACCCACATGCCAACATTGCATTTACTTTATCAATTTAACTGAGTTACAATTTCCAAATAGGTGGCAGCCCCCTCAAAAATATTTCCAACAGTTATCTTTCTCAAACCATTTTACAATATGGGTATGTAATATTTTATTTATTTTATCAATGTAATTTAGATAAATTTTCAAACAGATGGCAACCCTCCTCAAACATATTTTCGGCAGTAAGCCTTCTTAAAACTCTTTAGTTTGACACCCACATGGCAATATTTCATTTTTTTAACAATCTGACTGAGTTTAAATTTTCAAATAGGAGGCCACCCTCGTCAAAAATACTTCCAGCAGTTATCTTTCTTAAACCTCTTTAACTTAATACCCATATTGTAATAATTCATTGATTTTAAATTAATTAAATTTTAAAATAGGTGGCAACCCACCAAATTTTTGCGATATCATTGGTTCTGGTATTATACCGAATAATAAAAAAAATATTATTCAAATCGGTTCAGCCGTTCTCGGGTTTTGATGACCGTGACATACGAACACAACATTTTTATATATATATAGATATACATAGAAGATGTCCAATGTGTGCTTTCGATTTTAATCTTTGACCACAACAAAAATTCCACATTGTATATTCGTGAATGAACTTTCAGTTTCTCGATTACTTTTACAATTCCTTTGAGTAATTGGAAAAACTAAAGTACTCTTGCAATTCCAGGTAATGGAATTGAAAA
>NW_016161035.1:17087-19992 GCF_001687245.7 Rhagoletis zephyria
CAAGTAACATGTTACATGTTTTGATAAAGCGACTGCAGTGCTATGTGGTGGCAAAAATGTGACATTGTCTTTAGTGCGACCTTTAATACACCGTCTTATTAAAAACCACATGGCCGCATCGTCGGAAGATGATGCAAATAAATATATATTCAAAGAAACTGCACGTAATTCCCTTTTTGAAAGGTTCAATATGGGTTGTGTTTTAGAAAAAGTTTCAGCTCCAATAATTTCCTCATTTTTAGACCCCAGATATAAGAACCTTAATGATGAAGATTCGCAAACAAAACACAAGGTTTATGACTTTATCAGAAGCCAACTTCAAGTAAGCAATGTCATTAACCAAGAAACAGACAGCGTAGTACATACCGACTTGGATTTTTTGTTTGATGGTGAAATCCCAACAAATAATGTTATGTCACAAATCGACTCTTATTTGGCTGAACCTCAGTTCGGCCACAACATTCATCCCCTAACATGGTGGAAAAATCACCGTGCTATTTATCCGGAACTTTTCAAATTAACCGCAAGATATTTGTGCATACCAGCTACATCGGCAGAGTCCGAACGCACTTTTTCAATTGCTGGGAATAGTGTCACGCCACGTAGAAGTTGCTTGTCACCGCAAAATGTTAGCCTTCTTACATTCCTGTATAATAATAAGCATTTCTTCACAGATATGTGTCCATTTTAATAACTTAATTATTCCACTTAGAAGGTAAAATGCATTTTATGTGATTTTTTAACCTGTTCATTTATATTGTTGCTGAATAATTACAAAATTTTCTAAAAACAAACTTATGTTCCTACATTTCAATTTATTTAAACGTGTACATATTTATTCATACATGATACCTACACACATTTCAACATTCGAATAATCGAGCACCAGTTATTATTCGAATAATTGACTACAAGCAGGTTATTCGAATAATCGACAGTGAGCGATTATTCGAATACTGCTAATCTAATTTCACTATTCGAATAGCATCATATTCGAATAATTCGAATATTCGATTAATCGAATATCAAGAGCTCTACTTTCTACTGAGATCCCATAAGTCTAAATCAGAATAGTTTCAGCCCAGTTTTTCAAGTTTTTCGTAAATCAATCTTTGAAAAAGTAAAAAAAGCAGCATCAAAAATCTCATTCGTACGATTCCGTTGAAAAGATTTTTAAAAATTTTACATGCAGATTTTTTAAGCTTAATCTGTTTTCTCATCTGAGGGGACTTTTTTCAAAAACTATATTTATTAATAAAAAGCTCCATTTTTGGAGGTTTTTTCAAACCGGTCCAGCTCACTTAAATCTTAATATTTTTCCGAAATATTTAGGTTGACGTCTTAAAATATTATAAAAAGTTTTGTAATCGCGGCGGAAAAACCGAAACTTGTTTTGATGATGCAGTCTAATGTACATACGAACGTATTTTCAAAGTTTCAAATCAATAACTCATTCATTCATTGCGATTTATAGTTAGTTGTTGTTATTGTTTTTGGTTTTATCGTTGACGTATGTAGTTTGTATTTTATTTGTGCGCTCTTAGTGGGTGGTTTTGTGGCTTTGGCGACATTGACTAGCGTTCTAGTATTACAGTGTTTTTTTTTTGTTGGGATTCAAGTTCTTTGCAACGCAATTCGTATTACCACACAAAAGGGCATTGAATAGGGTAACAATCAGTGTTGCCAGAGAAAATTTCGTTTGGAGCCAAAACGGTCGAAAAAAGAGCTAAAAACAGCTAAATATTACTAATAGTAGCTAAAATGAAGAGCTACATATTTTTGTTAAGGTTGAAGATATATTGACGTAAGATTGTTTTTACATTTTCGGCAATTTTAATAAAAACAACGAATTTTATAAGTTAAGGCCAAACTAAGGTGCATACTTATATTTCGAATTCGTTGCTATGGCACTTATAATAGTGAACTAAAAATACTTTATAAACTGCTAAAGTCTGTAATTTCAGATATTTGAATTGAATAATTTTTTTCGCAACATTTTTCTGGAAAGTTTTACTTCCAGCTCCCATTAAAGGTAAAATTAGTAAGGTAGCGCTATCAGAAAAAGGATTTTCTTCTAATTAATATTTGAATTCTGTAAACTAGATCCCAGAGTTTATGGTCGATACACTGCATCCAGAAATTTTCCATTTTATCAACGCTTAAGTTTTGGCTTATATATACAAAATACAACAAAAGCTTTCTNCGGTTTCGGTTTCGGTTTTGAAAAACGAAACGGTTTTAAACGGTTACGGTCTCGGTTTGGGTTTCGGTTTCATTCCTTGCTTTCTGGAGCTAAAAAGTGCTACATAAACTTGAAAATAGCTAAAAAAGGGCTAGAAGCTAAATTCCAATTTTTGGACCTAAATAGAAAAATAAAGAGCTAAATCTAGCCCCAAAAGCACCAAAATGGCAACACTGGTAGCAATCAAAGTGATATATGGGCATTTATATATTAGTATATACATATGATTTTAGATATGTAAATACATATTTATGTGCTTTTCAGCTTGTGCATACATAAATATGTGCGGCAATAATTTTTCTCTTTTGAAAAAGTAGTTACTTTAAGCAACCCTCATGACGTCATGCATAGATATGCAGTGGTACATATGTACATACGTATGTATGTACTTATATAGAACACCAAGGATGGTCTTATTTGTTAATTTTAACTTGTAACAAATGTAGCGCGAAAAGGGCAAACTACGTGCTCTGATTAGCTGTCGAAATGGGGGCAGACAAATTTTTATTCGTCCATCTTGGACTACCATATCTTTAGCAGTTAACTATGATCCCTGGTGAAATGTGAATGATCTATTACGGATATTTTGATTGCTTGCGACACTTTTTCATGAAAAAATGTGTATGTTTCTTACGAAATTTTTTCATCAGAAAAAAAAAAAAA
>NW_016161035.1:20572-39968 GCF_001687245.7 Rhagoletis zephyria
GGTTTCGTTCTTCAAAATTTATTTCGGTTTTGGTTTCGGTTTCGTTCCGGTTTCGGTTTTTCACAGAAATTTTGTTGATATTATTTAAATCACAATGTCTTAAACGTTGAGGAAAGAAAATCGAAAATTACAGTTCACTGATAATATCAACACTAGGTTCTTTCCCTAACAATCCGGACCGGATTTGGTAATTAGAGAATAAGAGAAACATTTTCTTTCAAAAATGGAACAAAGTTCAGAAGTACGGAAACGCAAAAACCCACATTTCGTGCCCACAAGTCGAGAAACAGCTGATTCACGTTGTTCTTGTTTTTGTCACTTATACCATGTTCTGACCGACATCGGAAACATGTTTTCGTTGCTAAAACTGGGTTTTGACCTAAAACTTGTGTTTTCGTCCATATAAAATCTAGNCATATTTATGTGCTTTTCAGCTTGTGCATACATAAATATGTGCGGCAATAATTTTTCTCTTTTGAAAAAGTAGTTACTTTAAGCAACCCTCATGACGTCATGCATAGATATGCAGTGGTACATATGTACATACGTATGTATGTACTTATATAGAACACCAAGGATGGTCTTATTTGTTAATTTTAACTTGTAACAAATGTAGCGCGAAAAGGGCAAACTACGTGCTCTGATTAGCTGTCGAAATGGGGGCAGACAAATTTTTATTCGTCCATCTTGGACTACCATATCTTTAGCAGTTAACTATGATCCCTGGTGAAATGTGAATGATCTATTACGGATATTTTGATTGCTTGCGACACTTTTTCATGAAAAAATGTGTATGTTTCTTACGAAATTTTTTCATCAGAAAAAAAAAAAAAATTTTGCAAAAAAGGACTTTCACCAACAACATAAAGCTTTCGCAATACTTTTTGTTTGCGAAAGCGCTAAATACTGCTTTCCTTTCTTGGAGTTTTGATCATTTCCCGATATACATAAGTTGCATCAGTTAAAAAAAAAAAATTATTAATCACACCTGGCGATATTGGTATTTTTTCCGAGCACTTCCTTTGCTTCGCCTTATAGGCGACATACACAGTGCGTCTGACTCGTGAGTCGGTTTGGATGTATTTGTGAAAATAAATATGTCTTAGTTACACCGACATGACTCCTGAAATGACTCTGAAGGATTCCACTGTGTGTAGTCGAAGGATAGTCAACACGTATACAAATGACTCGCGAGTCAGACGCACCGTGTATGCCGCCTATTACACTGTCAATGTAATTGCGATTTAAGCCGCGAGAAGCAACGATATACAGTGGCGGCCAAATAAATAGGTACGAGACATTTTAACAAGCTTGGCTATTTTTCTTTTGTTTTCTGTAATGTTCATTATTTTGTTTTATATAATTATAGCTTTATTACTTTGTTTTGATCAAATTACTTCACATAATTCAAGTACGCTCACATTTTCTTTCACAATTTCCATAGAAATGTGATTAGCACGTGTTCGCACGAGTGTGTGGTTTGTACTTGATTACAAAAAAAAAAAAAAATGGTTGCAGTTTTTTAAATTTCCTCAACAGTGGGTACTTAAATAAATGAAAAATCTTTTCTTCTTCTTTTGATTCTTGTTTTATGATAAATTATCTCATTTCTATTTAATTTATTGACAGAAGCTAAAATATTTGATTTCAGCCTGATTTGGTTATAAATTACAAATGAGCCATAAATTGCGATAATGTGAACATGCTTTTACTCTAACAAAAACCGCTTAAGTGAAAAATTTCAAACTTTGCACATTAGTTAAAAAAATATATATTTAAGACCAGCTTTTATTGGTGTTAGTAAACAGCAGATCGGCCCCCGCACCATCTAACGGCAAAATTTTTTGTGCAGTTATTTTTTGCCATTTGAGTGATATACGTTCTAAATATGAAACAAATCGGACCGTAAATACGGATTTTCCATATATCTCGATTCCTGCGCCACCTATCGGTCACATGGTTTTGTGGAATTATTCCTTTTCATGTAAATAATTTACATTCCAGATTTTAACTATATCGGCCATAAACACAATTTATCACTGTTTGATATTGCATTGTCTTCGAGTTGTGAGCTAAGTTTGAAGTTTCAAGTCGTTAGCTCATCGGGAAGTTGGTTAAAAATTGATTGCAATATTTGATTACATACATGCGAAACCTATTTGATAAAAGCTAGTACATAGTGCCAGAAATTTGTATAGGCCTGCAAGGGTCAGCGATTGTATGAATGCAACACTTCCCCAGGGTTGGCCTATTTAGATATCTCACCCGCCTACTTGACACCGCCCCGCACTCACGAAACAAGTGTAATGGATTATTCTCGAACGAATCACAGAAGCGACATAGGTCGTTCTATCAGGTAAACAGCTTATGCAGGTGACTTCTTGGTCTACAGTGATCCGTGAGAATACCTCTTAATATCTTTAGCCTCTCTTTTTGGGAGGTTTATAATTGCCCTGTAGCTTGTAAGATTGTAGCCTCCCAGTAGGTAGTTAGCCTTAGGTATTACACCAGTAGAGGTCTATGAGTTTGTTCCTCTCTTTTCTGAGGTCTTCCTTGATTGAGCTGGTCCGATCGCTCAGACCCTATGGGAGACAGGGAGGCCGCCGTTTTACCTAGACAGTCCACACCGTCAGTCATTGAAGCTTGGTAGTGGATTGTCTTACCGTGGATGATATGTTTTCATAAAACAAATAAAATATGTTGGAACTACGAAAAACTTATTAAAATGTACCTATTTTTTCCCCGCCACTGCACATATTCAGCTTGAATTCATTTAGATGTGTTTATCCGACGAACAATCTTTAATAGAATAGAATGGTAAAAAACATCCAATTAAGCGGGCTTAAGTTTTATTGTATGCACTGTTGTAGATAAAATTGCAACTGATTTCGAGAATGTGCTCTTAAATTCAACTGACTCGCCTGCTTGGATGCGCCCTTTCGGAATGGTACAAGATTTGCCTAAGCCTTCCTTTAAAAAAAAATTTAATTTTTGTTTTTAAACTCTGGATTTAAAACAGTTGAAAGATATGACATTGGGTTTTGAAACTTGCCAAATGCCTTCCTAATATCAAGATTTTTGCGCCAAACCTTTTCTGGTGAACGATTAAGCACAATCCTGTTACAACTTCAAACGAGTGTTTGACGATGTCTAACCATAATCCGAATGGTTTTTTTCGTTTGTTAAACGTGCACGAAACATGAATTCGGTTCGGTGAATTATGGCCGCATATACTAAGACCGCAATCAAAAAATTAAATTAGGCAGCGGGGTCATAATTCATTTTGACAAGTGAAATTAGGACGCAATCAAAAAATTTTCGGTTATTTACACAATGGTTTTGTGGAGGGGGAGGCAGGGTGAGGGAATGTGGCATCCCACCCATTAGAAATAGCCCAGCCCAAACTTTAAGACCCCTTGGGACTCCATTTGAAAATGTGTAAAATTACAATTTTGACAGAGAAAATGTAAACTCCGGTTACGCCATCCACAATATTTTTACGCGAAACACCTTTTCGCGTCGGCGGCCTCCGCTCGCGCTTAGAAAAAATAACCCTCGTCAGTCCAACTCCGGCTACACAGGTATAATTTTGAAAAATGTAATTAGGCCGCGATCAAAAAATTAAATCAGGCCGCCGAAAATATAAGAAGGCAGCCCTAATTCGCGCGGTCTAAATTCCATCCACCCATGGATTCATCATAACATCCACATCAGTGATCAAGACATAGTCAACGCCGTGGATTGCTCCGGCTGAACGTACACCAAGTAAGTCCAAGTGGGTATGTCCGCCAACAATGTCATGACGACAGTTTTTTGGATGCACGCGGTGTCATTCACATCAGTTACCTTGAAAAGAGTACAATGATCACCGGCGCCCATTATTAAAGCAGTTGAATAGATTCTACGTTGATTTGAAATGAAAACCGAAAAAGGTACTTTTCTTTTCCCATTTTAGCATATAGTTGTTGAACTACATATTTTCTTCTTTCGAAATATCGCTTATTTAAAGTCACTGACTTATCAAACTGTCCTCGTATGCATTCTGTTTAAAATTGTAATTTCATTACAAAAATATCAATAAAAGTGATGTTCTGACTGTAGATATTTTATTAAAGCGAAGATGAAACATAAATATTGGGCTATATAAAAAGTGTCCGCTGGCGTCGTTCCAACTCTGAAAGTATTCAACGCAATTTGCGAATTTTTGGAAAAGATTTTCTTTATTGAAAATCATTTTTAAACAAGCACATATTGGCCATTTATATATATGACCTTTTGCAAAGTATATTTAGAACTTCTATGGTTTATCTGCGAAAAACTTGCTCAAGTGTCTTTCAGCGGTCTTTTGACCGATGCAAGTTCCGGGCTACGCTGTCTCCTGAAAGCTTGCATGACAGTCTTGCTTAACCCTTAACATTATTTCATCGACTTTCCAGTGACTGGCCGATCACAGTGAGGTGCATCTATGACATCAAAACTTCCGCAACAGAATCGAGTAAACCACTCATGGGTCTGTCATTCACTCACATCATTCTCACCGTATACTTTAAAAATTGTTCGGCATGTTTTTCCGGCGCACAGTGTTCTATTTTGGCGAAAAAGAGACAAAATCGCGAGAACGAGTTGTGATAGCGAAATAAATTTAACGGTGTTTTAAAGCTTTTAGATGGAGAATTTACGAAAATCTGTCTACTTTCACCTTTGAAATGACTTTCGAAAATAGGTTTTACATTTTTTTTAGTTGAAACCAATATGTAATGAACTTTTTAAAGGTCGACTATTTTTCCAGAATTTTCCAGCTTAAAAGCGGTTAAACACCGTTATATTTATTTCGGTATCTGTTCTCGTTCTCGAGATATTTTTTCCAAAATAGAGCACTGTGCGGTGTTTTCACCTTTTTTATAGTTAAGAAGCAACACAGCGTATTTCTTCAGATCTTTTTTTCACGACAAAAAAATAATAACAGAACTCTCTTCTCTTAAAATGTAGCCTGAAATGTCACCCCTCAAAAGCACGTGAGTTTGACGCAATTGGATAAGTGTTGCCAGATGTATGAGCATCGCCACCACTTTGTGACAAAAATCCACAGAGATTATTTATATGACCCAATATTAATGGATAAATGCTTTTAAACTCTTAAAATCCAACTAAGTATTTGTAGAGTATGTATGTTCCCTTTTTGCAAAGGGCGTCTTTTCCGAAAGTGTTTATTTTTACATTTCTCATATAGGGACCTAGAAACTTTGTAGAATTTTTTTAATTGAAGCTCTTTAGAAAATTAAGCTTTTATTTTTCAATTTCCACGAAGCCTTTGTTTTCTTACAGAAATTGCTTTTGTTTTTTCTTATTTAATATCCATTAAATTTTTAAAAATTCACCATCTCCATACTTTTCGTTAACTGACTTCAGAAAACATCTTTCACAAATTGCTTTCAAATTAATAGCAAAAGAAAATAATTGAGGCATTAGTTTTGTACACAAAGCTTATTGATTGAATTAGGCACATAAACAAATATTCTTTATTTACATAGGCACATACACACTGAAGATTTACAAACAGTTTTTTACACAGTTTATATTCGAGTGCACATATATCTACAATAATGAAAATGTGTTTTTAGGTGCGTATGCGCGTATACATATATGTATGTACATCACNGAAGATTTACAAACAGTTTTTTACACAGTTTATATTCGAGTGCACATATACAATAATGAAAATATGTTTTAATATTTTCACCAGGCTAATTGTAGTAAAAATACTTAGCGGCAACACGCACTTTTTCAATTATTAAAATTGCTTTTATTTAAATTTGTTTTCGCAATTCATTTAGGTACTCATATGCAATTATTTTATTTACTCCTTTTTCTACATACATATGTATGCACAAATATAACGTAAATATATGCGTCACAAAACTCAACGTACTCAATACTCAACGTACTACTTTCCGTAACGTTAATTGAATTGCGAACGCGAACTCGCATGCGATTGCAACCAAAGAGTCGAAAGCGGCAAAACAAACTGAACGACAACAGCGTTACCGGCACCGCCACTCAAACAATGAATCGACCAAACGCCACGAAGCTGCTGGAGCTGCTGACTTCTTCGGCCAAGCGCCTACGGCGAATGCCTCCGAAACGGTTATTTGTGATATCGTTGTAGACGATGATGATGATAATTATTATGACGACGATGGATTTGAGAATAGCGCTAGCGATTTTGTCGACCACGATGGCGATGGTGGCGATGATGATGGCATGGGCAAAGCTAAAGGCGCACCAATCGACACAACTGAACCCACCGAACCCACGGAACCTAGCGAACGCGCTGAGCTCACTGCGACCGCTGAAAACATCGACTCAAGGCGCTACTTCCGCGATGAGTGTGCTAGTAAGCGCAATAACAACATCAACCATAATAAAGTGGATCAATTCAAATTTAGCGCGTGTGAAGCCAGTGACAAGCGCGCCGATTATGATGGCGACGATGTAGTTAGCGAGAGTGGCTCAGATTTTGTAAGCTTCGAGGACTCAAGCAATTTTGAAGTTGTGGGTGCAATAAAACCGGACAAGAATAAGGTGAGGGCGCAACAACAGGCAAAACTACAACAACTACCACAGCATCATAGCAACAAAAAGGAGCAACAGCAGCATAAGAAAGAGCAACAGCAACTAGAGAAACTTGAAGCGTGCCACCAGCCGCACGATCACAAGCAGCATAGGCAGAGTAAACAACAACAACTGGAGCTTCAGCAGGCAAAAGTATTGAGCGAGCGCACTGAAAACTATGACACACACATCAGACAGCAGGAGCAATTTTTGCTGCAGCAGGCGTACGATGAGGAATCGTTGCAGCGTCACCAGAAAAATTACAGCGCCGCAAAGCAAAAACCCAGCAACGCTGTCGGCAACAAAACTACGTCTCAGCAAATAATTAAACAGTCACGCAATCTGCAAAAACAACTGGAACATCAGCTGGAGGAGCATCAGCGATGCATTATTGCGCAACATCAACAGCAGCAATTGCATCAAGAGCAGCTACAGCAGCATAAGCTGGTTAAACGCGAGGAGCAACGCATGATGCAGGAACAGCAGCAGCAGCAGATGCAAGCGCAACTGGCGGCACAGGAGCCGCTAACCCGAAATCAACTGCAATTGCAAGCGCAACAACAGGCGGGTGGTGCGCCCACTTCGCATCATAGCGCACGCGCCAGCAGCTCTCGGCAACAATCGCCTCGCCGGCCCGCTGCGCTGAGCGCCACCAGCCGCGGCCGATTGACTACGCGCACAAAGAATCACGCCAGCAGTCGCGCGAGCATGCCTGCCAGCGAAACGGGAGCGAAAGTGCTGAAAAAGCGTCGCAATCCGCTCAACTCTCCACCGCCAGTGCCATCAGTCACGCCTTTGAATTCGCACCGTACACCGTGCATCGCCGCTTGCTCCGATACTGGCGATAGCGCGAAAATTCGCCCATCATCATTCACACAGATGAAGGCTCCATCGGTGAGACCGTCATACACCGCGGCGGACATAGGATACGAAGGTGGTGACGCCGCCGCCACACTCAATTCACCTACTACTTGCTCACAAGCGGAAATGTTGCAAATGTGCTCAAAGTTAAAGACTGACTTCTTCGATATGATGGTGCCGCTTACGAATGCGTTTAATATTGCAGGCGTTGTCAGTGGCGCGGGTAAGGAAGAACAACGGTCACCGAGGCAATCCACATCATCATCGAGAAAGAGGGCGACTTTAGCCAACAACGATCGCATAGAGGCGCTTACCAATCGTCTTTTCAACTCGGCTGAGCAAGAGAATAGCACAAAGGGCGCTAGTAACGCGACAGCCAGAGAAGATGGCGATGAAATATGTGATCGGGGAACCTCAATGTGAGTACCACGAAATTTAATAAATAATAAACTTTATAATATATAGTTAACAGAGTAAAAATATTAATATTTTTGAATTGGAAAAGTTCTGCCATATTCCTTTTCAACTAACCCACTTACCCACTTACACCAAACCCCATTTTCCACTTAATGAAAAGAATTTAAAAAACTTTCTTAGCGGCCGAGTAGAACAAATCACGATAGTCGTTTAACTTCTGTACCAACTGACGCCAATAGCAAATGCCAAGTGAAGCCAAGTTCTTCTACACTTGGTATTTACATCGTAATGAGGGCCTCATGCGCAACCATCAGCAGGTTCTGAGTTACATACTTTCAGAGCTGTAGCTTCGGTGTCCAATCGAAAGACATGGCCAAGCCAGCGGAGCCGCTCTGCGCTACTATGTCCATGTCATTGCAAAGCACGGTTCCATCGTCTGCAACTCCTTTCAGTGCTGCCGAAAGTGGTTTTGAAGTCGACAAATAGGTGATGAGTGTCGATGCTATTCTCGCGTGTATTTTCCAAGATTTGGCTTATTGTGAATACCCAGTCTATGGTGGATTTGCCAGGTCTAAAGCCACACTGATAAGGCCCAATCATTTCGTTGACGTTGGGATTCAGTCTTTCACACAATACGCTCGATAAGACCTTGTAACCTATGCTTAGAAGCCCGATCCCGCGGTAGTTCTTGTGGATTGGGCAGATCACACATGCCTCGTTAAAGTCAGCTGATGGAACATCGACTCCGTCATCGTGGACTGTGGGCTCGACTTCGCCTTCTCCACAGCTTTCAGTACTGCTACCACTCAGTAGGGTGGAAAGGTGTTGCCTCCATAATTTAAGTACGTTTGCACATCTGTCATCAGGTCGCCATTGTTGTTCCTCGAGAGTTCGCCCTGGTCTTGAAGACTTCCGTCAGTCGCCTAACTCTCTGGTAAAATTTTCGGGCGCTTTTCCTGTCGGCCAAGATTTCAAGCTCTCCACGTCCACGTAATTCGGCTGCTCTCTTATTACTGCAGCAAATACATCGCGCTTCCCTATAGCGGTCCCATATACATAGATGGCGTTGCGCCCGAACGCAGCGTGGCCCTTTAGGCGGCATCTTTTTTCTCTGCATCTTCTTGGCACTCCTCATCGTACCAGTTGTTCTTTCGCGTTTGCTGAAATCCAACTACTTCTTCAACGGCGGTACTTAATGAACGGGTAATGCGGTTTCACTGCTCACATATTTCGGTTTAATGATCGAAGTTAAGCAATTTTGGGCGCACATTTTTTGCTGTACAGTGGCGGGTGCATATCTTGGCTGCGTGAGGCGTAAATAATTGAGAGGAGACGTTCATCCACCGGGGTATATGACAGAAGTCGGCGAATTCATTTTGTCTTTACTTAATTCAATGGATCCCAAGATTTGCGTACAACTGTCGCATCGGTTCAATTAGCTCAGCTTGGAACATTTTGACAGTCTCTTCCTTTGTGACAATATTATCTAGTTGCTTGATTAATGAATACACTAAATTTAGAGGTAATAACTACATAAGGTATATGAAATTGCTTTATTTTTTTCACTGGATCGTAAAGGATTTTTCACTGCGCTTTTCAAGAAAGACTTAAATTAGATTATGAAGGCGCGTACGAATGACTCGTACTTCCCCTCGAAGTGCCTGGAGGGGGCACATCTCGCTAACCGAATTTATTCCATATTGTCCGTCTGGTGTCTGTTGAGCGGATTACTATCCCGGATGAAGCTGTGAAGGTCCGATATCTTCACCTCCGCCATCTTCTTCAACCTGCAAGAAAGGCGGTTTTTGATACGTTTTGAAAAGTTAAATTAGGTTGCGTTATTTGTACATCTATTAGAAAGTGTACACTGCATACTTCAGCATCAGTTTTTTGTCTAACTTGATGTTTTAAGCCAACTTCTAAACTTCCTTCTGGAATGGCTACAAATTGCTTGGTGGAGGTCCAATCTTTTACTACTACTACAATTTCAATGTTATCTCTATAGCGGACCATTATTGCGTTTGCTGTCGGTATTTAGTATGGGTTCTGGTACCGGTCCCCGTAGGAAGCTTCCTGTGACTTAAGCATTTTTACTCTTTCATGTAAGGCGTAAAAGAGTACCCTCTCTTTGCAATAGTTACTTCTTATAATAGTGCACAGGTTAGCGGAAAGCTTTGTAGAGAGTTGCGGTGATTGTAGGAAGCGAATGCTGTTAGGCCATACATACATACCATCTAAGAAGCGGAATTACCCTAGCGTCTTGTAAATTATGGCTTATTGTTGGGGAGTAAAAAATTTGCGGAGTTATCAGCTAATAGAATATCTAGACCTAATTGTCACAGGTTGGTTAATGAGAGGTTTAGGGGGTTCATCTCTTGCAACGCCCCGACTTAGGCTGTTTATGGTAATTATCACTGGTCACTACTTGATAGGAATACAAGCCAGCAGAATTGGCATCTTCAGCGAACTACATACATTGCGGCAGCTTTACGGAAGATGAGCAAATCGAGCACGTCGACCGTAAAGTACTCGTATTTCTCATCACTAACATAGTTAATTTGACTAACTTTAGTTAATACCAGTTTTTATAATTAGCAATGAAGTCTTGACACCATGTCGCCTCTCGTTTGACGCTAATTACTGAACTTCATCGTAATTGTTTATTAAGAATACGACTAAACCAGACTGAAGTATACTATACTACTCACTTCACGTTTCTAACTTCCACCTCCCTTCAACTTTAATTTTTTCGAATTTAGTCTTTCGTCTCTTTTCACTGCTAGCAAATTGTTGCAAATAATTAAACAAAAAAAAATGGGGAAAAAATGCATAACAAATTATTTTAACTAAAATACTAAAAGCTGATATGTTGAGCTAAGCTCCCACAAGGAACGTATCGCACCAGTTGAGCACAGCAGAGCGAGTGAGAACCGACACAGTAACAATATATTTATTCAATATCATTCTCCGCTCCACCTTCAACCGCTACTTTGTCGAAAATGATGTCATCGAGCAATCAGCGCCGCAGCGTAGCTACCGGTCGCTTATCGCCCATTCTGAAGCTACTATCGAATAGTTAGCTGCTGATTGCTGCCAATCAACACAGTGTTTGCCGGCTTATGGTCTGTCTCCGTTGATCCATCACCAAAATTTTGAAGTTAGAATCTTAATAAGTAGTAAATGCAAGTATGTATGCATATACTTTTGTACTTATTTATTAGTTATTTATATTCATGGCATACAAGTGTACTCGTGTGTTCATAATTTTTTAAGCTCATCTACCCTCGTTTTGTTAACGTCTGACTCAGCTGTGCTCGAGTAGGGCTCTTTGAACTACGCATACGATTTGTACTCATATTTAAATATGTACATATGGATATATGTACTTATGTATATGTGTATGTGGAATGTGCTTACCCTGCAGGGAAACCGCGAACTAGTGAATCAAAGTACTATGTACTTCCGTACTACAGTCCGATGGTAACTAGATCCCCACTAGTTCAAAATCAGTGCAATGTTATACTTTTAAAAACCTATTTTATTTAATTTTTTCATTAGAAATCTATATCTTAGGTGACGAATTTAGAACTAGTTTACTTGTTTACTTTACGTAGATATGTGTTTGGCAGCTTTTTCGTTCAAATACGCTTTCATTCCGCACTTCCCAGATGCTTTTTCGTAGTTTGGTAATAAAAAAACAAAAATTTGTCTTAACATTTTAACATCTTGGGACCGTCTGGAATCTAACCAATAACAGCAAGCACCTGTGCAAACGCACACCCATATTCTGCAACCTTTCGTATTCGGATTTTGCTACGAATCGTAGAAATAGTATGCTGCAGTCCGAGTCGTATTTTCGAACTTTCGAAATTCGTAACAATGACATGCCTAAAAACGAACGAGTAAGAAATTCACAGCTCTTTTGCGTAATTTTGTACGAAAACCATTCTGTGCCGGAGGCGAGATAAAGGATGTAAATCGATGTGTGTTTGCAGGAAATATTAGTGGTCTTCATTTAAACAGATAAATATAGATATATTGTTATCCACTGCTTTATATAAACGAACAAAAAAGAGTCTTTGTTGCTCCTTATCGAAAAACTTGAGTCCGGTTTAGTTATTTGTACAATGATTTTCGGTTGATGTGTCGAAACGCATAACCCGAATCCAAAAACTTTAACATGCACGTGTAATCAAAGGATTAAACTTTTATTTAAAGCAAATGTTTCAAATTTCAGACCACTAGTTTATTAATAAATTCGGTGTGCACTATGCACTTTTTTGTAAATTTCGATGTGGGTTTGCACAACAATTCTGTGGATATTTTATATACCTTCGGTATGCGGAAGCCCCTCTTCTTCGGCAACACAGAAAGGAGAATTCTACTTAGTAAGGGTTATAATCCCTAAGCGCGGCCGAAGGCAGAAGCAAGCGCAACAGGTGGTGGTCCTAACAAAGTGCATGTTTTCAATGGCTTGGAAGATGCTGTTATTGCATTAACTCGATTAAGAACCAGTTTTTCAAGCATAGGAGGAGTTCTGGCTTGTGGTTTAACAATTCAACCAGAAGCTAACATAGATGCGCCCTTGGTTACTATTCCCATAGCGCGCACTTAATCCGCTGCTATAATTGCAAATGCAATAGAATCCATCGTTTCCTTCAAAATATGTAAAATCAAACAATTTTACAATATATATGCACTTGATGAGTGTTTTTTTAGTTCCTTTCCACTTTCCACTGCACATGTTTCCGCAGGGGATGCAGCCAGTTTTGCCGTTGTGCGACGAAAGAGGCAATTTGGCCCCTTGAATGAAAAAATTTTTACTTTTTTTTATCGGTTGATTTTAGAACTGGTTCGGAGCTATAGAATTTAGGACTAGTTCGGAACTATCGAAACTGTTAAATTCGCCAGCTGCTAGCATGCGAAAGCGAATTAACGCGAACTAGTCTTGGTTCGAAATTCTCTAGTACAGAATCAGTTCGGTACTAAATAGTGCATTTCCCAACAGGGTAGGAATTTGAGTTAACCACCCCTATGCTGTAATCCGTCGTAGATTCGATTTTGCTACGAATCGTAAAATTGGTATGCTGTAATCCGCGTTGTCGTATCGTAATTTCGAAATTCGTAGGCCATCTTCGAAATTCGTAATGTTGGTATGCCTGAATTCGACGTAGCTGTCATTTTTATGTATTTGTCGGAAATTTTGTACGAATAGCAACTCGTGTCGGAGCGAAACAAAAATTGTTTTAAAATATCAATAAAATAAAGAGTGTAAACGCAAAAGTATGTACGTAAGTTGAAGTGTGAATAGAAAAAAAAATGTTTTATTAAATGTTTACAAAATTATCAGATCGAAGATCATAACAAATCGCAATACAAAAAACTGGTGGAATGCATGAGCGAAAGGCCAGACGNCTTCGAAATTCGTAATGTTGGTATGCCTGAATTCGACGTAGCTGTCATTTTTATGTATTTGTCGGAAATTTTGTACGAACTCGTGTCGGAGCGAAACAAAAATTGTTTCAAAATAACAATAAAATAAAGAGTGTAAACGCAAAAGTATGTATGTAAGTTGAAGTGTGAATAGAAAAAACAATTTTTTATTAAATGTTTACAAAATTATCAGATCGAAGATAACAACAAATCGCAATACGAAAAACTGGTGGAATGCATGGGCGAAAGGCCAGACATTGGTCGAGGCTTTGTAAAAGGAGCTAAGAGGATGTGCTGGAATTTTGGGAAAGCGTTCCAAGAATTAAAGCAGGTCAATATCTAGTGAAATGGAGGCCCTTAAAAGGAGGAAGCTTACATTTTATCATTTAAGCTGAATGGATCAGAACAATCTCTTAGCAATCTCCTTTGTATATTAATGCAACTGTAAGCTGTTCTTTCTCCTGGGACAAAAGTGCATCGGCCACTGAATCCTTTGTATGCANAGCAGGTCAATATCTAGTGAAATGGAGGCCCTTAAAAGGAGGAAGCTTACATTTTATCATTTAAGCTGAATGGATCAGAACAATCTCTTAGCAATCTCCTTTGTATATTAATGCAACTGTAAGCTGTTCTTTCTCCTGGGACAAAAGTGCACCGGCCACTGAATCCTTTGTATGCTACTTAATTAAGGAAAAGTCATTTCAAATAATGATTAAACTTTTTTTTTTTTTCACTATTCACTTGCGATTATGTATATTTATTTTGATTTGTTTCTGCCAAAGCAGCTGAGTAAGAACTTCGAATTTCACTATTTTAGTTGGCAACGCCGTTGATAGTTACGATCGGATTACAGCATACCAATTTACGAATTTTCGGAACGGAGCTACGAATTCGTAACTACGAACTTTCGGATTACAGCATACGGGTGAACACTTTTGTATGGATGTCACTCTATAATTTATGTTGATAAAGTTAAAAACACTTTTTACCCGAAAGGTTTAATTAGATATACATACATTACACATTAAACCGTAACAGAAAAACATTCAGCATACACCCCTGAGTCCAAAATATTTTTGTAAGGCAAATGGGCAAAAAATAATTTNTGTCACTCTATAATTTATGTTGATAAAGTTAAAAACACTTTTTACCCGAATTAGATATATGTACATACATTACACATTAAACCGTAACTGAAAAACATTCACCATACACCCCTGAGTCCAAAATATTTTTGTAAGGCAAATGTGCAAAAAATAATTGTTTCCCTTTTTACATTGTTTGTCATATCTTCGGTATTTACAGTAGGATCTTAAATTATGATCTATCGATGATTTTTTCNCTATCCAAATGCGCAAATGTGGACAAATCTAAATTTGGCATTTTGTGTACCAATGAACAAATCGTGTGATCCCTGCTTTAGGCTTCTGCCGGAAAAAAACGGAACANCTTAAGGAGAAAATTTGTTTATTCCAAAGTTCATTGATCTCATGTACCGCGTTCTAGTACATGCCCACCACATCCCAGTTCTCATCACTCTAATGTACTCTTCTAATGTCAGTAAATTAAAACAAAAAGAACTTTTTTTTGCTGGCGAATGCACGTGCCACCAATTATGTAAAACGGCGACGCACAGTGGTCTGAGAATGGCAGAAATACTCTAGAATGCCTATTAACACGATCTAAGGCTTCTGCCGGAAAAAAACGGAACCAGTAGTATTCAAATGGAACTTGATGTCGGTGTTATGTGAATCGTAGTTTTACTCGAAAACTCGAACANAGGCTTCTGCCGGAAAAAAACGGAACAAGTAGTATTCAAATGGAACTTGATGTCGGTGTTATGTGAATCGTAGTTTTACTCGAAAACTCGAACATGCATTTCACGGACTAAACACTGGTACTTGAATGATGGGTTTTTGTTGAATTTGCTCCATAAGGGGTCTCATCATTTTTCCTAATCTTTTCAGGGTTGAGAACATTTATATGATTTAGAGCATTTTCAAGTACTTTATGAAGAGGGTATCTGCTTTGCGTAGGCAAGGAGCTATTTATTGGGATTACAACGTTCATTAAACCCTGGGTAAACAACTGAAACAAGTTCCAACTAACCTTGTGTTTATCTTTCATAGACTAGACGTTTCACACTGGCTGATCGCAATATAATATGTGANAGAGGGTATCTGCTTTGCGTAGGCAAGGAACTATTTATTGGGATTACAACGTTCATTAAACCCTGGGTAAACAACTGAAACAAGTTCCAACTAACCTTGTGTTTATCTTTCATAGACTAGACGTTTCACACTGGCTGATCGCAATATAATATGTGACAAAAAGTAATAATGGTTATCCGATTTAACTGAAATTTGACATGTAGTACCTTTGCCTAGGTATGAAGAGGTGCAAAAAATGGCATTAATTGGCGAATTTCCTCGCCCATAACATTAAGCAGCAGGTATGGACATGCTATCCAAATGTTTTGTTTTTATAAATTTGGTTTTTATAAATGGATTTTTTAGATTTTGACAAACTGTCGGAAAAAAACAAGTTACAAAAGNCATTAAGCAGCAGGTATGGACATGCTATCCAAATGTTTTGTTTTTATAAATTTTATAAATGGATGTTTTAGATTGTGACAAACTGTCAGAAAAAAACAAGTTACAAAAAATTCCTAAAATCTCCCGGAAAATTCAGAAAGTGGCGAAAAGACTTGTTAAAGATTTATTTTTAGTATCCAAACCTAAAACTTTCTGCCCCGGATCACTGACACTTATGTAGATTATTGTAAAGACCAATCAAGAATGACTTTCGAATTCAATTAACAGATATCTCACGGTATTCTTGGCTGGAGCTTTGGCAATGTTAAGTAATCTGTGCCATTAAACATTCAAAAAGTAGCATTTTTAATTATAATTTCATATAGCCAAGCTGGTCATAAAACTCCACCTTCTCATATGCACTGGGTCGGTCTGTTGACAGAGCTAAAATGCTGTCTTTCGCCTGAAGGCGATAAGAAATCAGAGCATATTCCTCGTGATTTCCAACCTCGGCCACACTAAATTTTGTGAATTTTGTACTTACTTACAAAGTATTTACAAAGTACTTTAATCATTTATTAGTGAAGACACAGGTAGCTTAGGTACTCAAGATNCGCCTGAAGGCGATAAGAAATCAGAGCATATTCCTCGTGATTTCCAACCTTGGCCACACTAAAATTTGTGAATTTTGTACTTTACTTACAAAGTATTTACAAAGTACTTTAATCATTTATTAGTGAAGACACAGGTAGCTTAGGTACTCAAGATTTGCATCTTTTTGGAGGTCCCTTTTCCTTTTATTCTTTTAACGCGAAGCTTTTAATTAATCAACAATTTTTTTTTAACTAATTAACTTGGTGGCGCACCTTAATATATTAATACTTTGAACAAATACATCTGCTCACATGTTTATCGTCGTAACATTAGTGGTTAATGATTAATGGTTCAACTTGTGTGATGATAGTATAAGGTGTGGTCAAGTAGCAATAATTCCATAGGAAATGCTCCTATAGGTCATCAAAATTTAAGCGGGAATAGGAGGAGAGCTAATGAATTTATCAAGTATATGAGTACATACCTACATATGTACATATGTATTTAATTCTAGCGGTAACTACATAAAAAATGTTGTGGATACTTTGCTAAAACCAGCTTAGCTCGATGATATTTCCAGCGAGGCTGACTTAAAGTGAAATTATAAAAAAAAAAACGGCTAAGCTAAATTATTTTGCNCTACATATGTACATATGTATTTAATTCTAGCGGTAACTACATAAAAAATGCTGTGGATACTTTGCTAAAACCAGCTTAGCTCGATGATATTTCCAGCGAGGCTGACTTAAAGTGAAATTATAAAAAAAAAGGCTAAGCTAAATTATTTTGTTGGCAGCGCTTTAGGAACTTACTCACATCAACATTATAAAACTTGAAATATAGATACATGAATGTATTTCGATAGGACAGTTAAATAAGATTGATTTTTAAATAACACAATAACAATGTCGCCTGGACACCAATAGATATAACGATAAAAAAACACGAGAGAACTGCTTCATTATTAAATAGAGAAGGCGACAAGTTTTGTGTTACCCTGGCGGCGGGCGGCATATTGGCAACACGGGTTTCGGGTAAAAACTCCTCCCAAAGAAAATCACAACAATCTTCGAATGGGACCCCACTTTTTTGATGACAGCCACGGAAACGTTTAGAGAACTGCAATTTTATGGCATGCACCTGGAATGTCCGAACACTTAATGGGGAAGGCAAATGCTGACTCATCGCCATCCAAGATATGCGATGGACGGGGCAAGGTAGGAAATGTACCTTTGCACCTGTACTACATGTAATGGAGCTCGAATTCGGTGTTGGTTTTGTGGTGGAGGATAAACTCCCTCGACGAGTACTGTTGTTCACCCCGGCGGACGTGTGTCTAGCTGCAATCCGCGTCAAAGCGAAACTCTTTAACATCTCCCTCATCTGCGCCCCTTGCCCCGATGACTGAAAGTGACGAAGCGTTCGAAGATCTCTTCTATAAGCGCTGGGAGCGCACATACGAGCGCTTTCCCCGTCACGATATCAGGTCGTGCTTGGCGATTTCAATCCCAAGGTGGGCAGCCTCGCTGTCGAAAAATTCTGTCTCTTCATTGTTGACTCTCACAAAATGAACCATCTCGTCATAAAAAAAATAGCATAGAGAATTAAACAAGGATTACGATGGTGTAATTTTAAATCCCAAATTTACTGGTCTTTACTATGCTAATCAACTTAAAAAAAGTTCAACTGCTAATAGCTAGGTTAACTTTAGGACAATTATAACCATCATATATCTTCAAAACGACGTTAAGATGAAGTCTCTATGATTAGTAGAGCCCGAGATATAAGGATTTGAAGAAGCACATGAATTGTCAGAATCACGAAAAAGTTCGAACTTTGACAGATCATATCTCCGAAGAAAAAAACAAAAAAAAATTCCTCGAATACGTGATAGCTTATTTCATATATAGAACCCATAAAAAAATTGGAAGCGAATCGGAGACATGACATCATTGTTTTACGTAATCCGTCCGACTTGTATACATATATACAAAAGTATATATACATATGTTGTGGTATACTAATATTACTACACATATGTATATGTATGTAAATGTATAAATACTATATGTATGTAAGTGTAAAGATGATTTCCTATTTTTTTCCTTTTTGTAAAAATTACTGCAACTGTAATATGAATGAATTTCAATTCCATAGTTTTTAGTTTATTCTGTTTGTAATTGGCTTTTTAAACTGATATAAAATAAAGATATTTACATCTCTTTGCTTAAAAATACAAATTTATTTTGTCTAGTATTCGCACTAAAGAAAGACTACACAACTAGTTTGTTAGCATATTTGGTAATAATATCCCGAAATATATAATATATAATAAGATCTCGAAATCCCAGGAGTCACAGAATTGTTCGGGATTGGATGCCTTAGTGTGTATGCATTAAAAAAAGATGGTTTACTTTTCATCTAAAGAAATGTTTGAATTTATTTTACTTTGCTAATAAAAGCTGTCTTAACTAGAGTCCGACCGATTAATCGGTACCTGAAAAAAAAATGGGACTCGGTCGGACTCTAGTCTTAACTGTTAATAGTTTTATTGTAATTTTTGATCATGACTTCATATGTATCAACATAAGCATTTGCACTGTATAAAAGCTATGTAAAATAAAACCGGTTTATACGATTTTCTCTTAACTTCAAAATCGGCAACCATTTTTTTTCAAAATCTAATTTTTGGAATAACTCGAAACCCGGTTTTGGAAAAAGGCGAATAATCGAACACCCTATTACCTACCCATCACGTTTTAAGTACCTAATTCAAAATCTAGATGAAGTTCTTAAAGCTAATATCGAGCCCTAACCGCCAAAATAACGTAAGCGACATTTTTTTCAAAACTTTATTTTTGATGCAGAAATGCATCTAGATGCTCTAGGAATATTTCTGCATCAAAAAGAAAATTTAGAAAAAAATGTTGCTTACGTTATTTTGG
>NW_016161035.1:39993-56166 GCF_001687245.7 Rhagoletis zephyria
TTGCAACAGAAATATTGCCCGTTCCATTATTTCTTGAGGAAAGAGTGAGGCAACAGGCTGGTGAAGCATCAGATGTCAAAATTCCTTGGACACACACACGAAATAATAGCAAATTTTTCTTGACCGTTTTCTTGAGAGCTGCATACAGGCCTTCAACTAGACTACCATGGTGTTTGCATCTTCACTATCTTCTCCTCTAATGTCAAATAATCTATGTACATGGGCTTGGTCTGGTACTGTATCAATCTTATTTGTCTTTCCTTTCACAGTTTTAGGGTGGGTTTCTCAATGTCTGGTCAACACTAACAAAATTTTATGGAGTCGACCACGCCAATAACGATGTTTAACCTGCAGTTAGTATTAACCAGACATTGAGTTACCGGGCCTAAATCGCAAATATAGTTAATCTTCCATTGCTAAATTGTTCTACAGTGATACATCGATAATTTTGTTGAAGTTTCGTTGTATTTATATAGCCTTATTCATAAAAAATAAAGTAGCGTTACAAAAGGTTTATAAATTGAAAAATGTATGAAAACATTAATTCATAAAGCTTTTTAAACCTACTTTATTTTTTATGAATTAGGCAATAGAATATCAAAACCTCGCTACAGCGAAAAATACTAAGTTATATAAAAAAAAAACATAACTATATTTTAATTTTAATCGGCTTCAATAAAAGCAGGAGGCTTTCATTTCGTTGGAATATTTTTTTGTGTATGTTACCGCATAACTTTGGACCATGTTAACCGATTTCTATAATTCTTTTTTTTTAATGAAAGGTGGTACCTCAGAGGTGATCCTATACTAATTTAGATCCGATCATGGGATCATGCAGAAATTAACGGTACTCTTAAATGTTTATATGAGAACTAAAGTGGGTTTTGTTTTTTGCTTAAAAGTTACTTGTTTTATAATAAGACCCTAACCGTCAACATATTCAGAATTCGTTATGTAGAGGCTTTTGAGGTGGAGACTTCGTTATACATATTCATAGAGGCTTTTGCTAACGTGGACTTTAACCGTCAATATATTCCGAAGGTTTTCATGCTGAAAATTTCTCCGTTATATCTATGGAGCATTTTTGCGCAGGATATATTGAGTTTTTCGTTTTATCAAGTTTCGTTATATTGAGGTTTCATTGTAACAAGAAATTATTTTAGGCATTCGCATATGTATGTCACGTTCCCGCTTGTAAGTGGCAGAAGAATAATTCACCGTATCTTTGAATACAGCATCTCGGAAAATCTGTTTAAACGCAGTTCTCGTTCCCTTATGTTCCTTTTGTGGACACGGGATCTAATTGTAGGCGCAGCTGGAAAACTCTTGTGTTTTAACTACCTTAAGTGTGTATGGAAATTTGAGCTTTGCAGGTTTCTACCTTCTTTTATCCTATCCTTGTCTTATATTCGTCCTATCCTTATCTCCATCCTATACATTTTAATCCTATCCGATCCTTTCTTATCCTGTCCTATCCTATCCCATCATAATTATCATCTACTGTCCAATTACGTTCATTTCATCAGTTTCAAATTTTTCTTCTTATCCTCACGTACACTGCCATTTTCTACTATTTTAGCCCAG
This sequence comes from Rhagoletis zephyria, assembly GCF_001687245.7. NCBI lineage: Eukaryota > Metazoa > Arthropoda > Insecta > Diptera > Tephritidae > Rhagoletis > Rhagoletis zephyria. The sequence goes on from NW_016161035.1 coordinate 41,578, forward strand.
TTACGCTCTACACAGGCGAATCACCCTTATGAAAAAATAAACTAAAGAAAGCCCAACAACGTCTACTATAAACAATATCTAACAGAGCCAAGACGCGAAGGGCGTAAAAAGGATGCGTGTCAAGATTCGAAGAAACCGGAAACTAACGATTGGATAGATGAGAACTCTGGCGAAGAAAGCAATGATGCGAGTGATCTCGATTGCAAGCCGCCAACGGAAATAGTGGAAAACGAAATGAAGTCTAAAAACATTGCACCAGTTGTTCCACCCTGCACGCTCTGGAATGTCAGTCCTCGGCAAAAAACAAAACAAAAGAAAGACCTGCGCATTGAGGAACTCATTGCCGAGCGTGACCAATTCTTGCATTTATGCAGCAAAAATCGTTTTTATGCAAATCCCAATTTCAATCAGCCATGGAGCGTGTTCTCAAAGTAAAATTTAATTTGCAGATTTTTGGATTTATGTACATATTTGATTTAAATTGTTTTTATTTCCTTTACACACAGACTCGCTCACAAGCTATCCAGCGACATTGTCGGCATGATCGAGGAAGATTTTAGTATTGGTGTTTCGAAGTTTGTGCAAGATTTTCTGGATAACGAAACAAAGATCTAGCGTTTGCGACGTATCCTGCGGTTTTAATTTTTTTTTTTTTGTTATGTTGTGTTACTCTTGTATGTGTGTTCGTTTGTATACTTATGTGCAAATTTGATTTTCAAGCTTTTAAAAATTTTCGAGCCAATTTCGGCTGATCTGTGTACAGTACAACGATCCACATAACTAATTTTTGCGAGAGTGTCAAAGGTCAAGGTAGAAAACTTGTAAATACTTGTAATTTCAATGTTTTGTCCTTTGACACTTTTGCAAAAAAAATGTACTGTGTCACGCCAAGTTAGCTCATTTAAAAATTTTCAAATAATGATTATCAATAATACAAAATTTTAAGTATGAAATGGATGAATAATAAAAGCAGTTACTTATATTACAGTTTTGAATGCATAATTTTATTCCTTTTAAATTTGTTGCGTAATTTTGTTTAGGAACAGAACCAAGAACTGGCACATTATCGATACCCAGCATATAACATTGATCGATAAAGCAGTCGATGTGCTTAAGTGAGGGATGTACCTCCAGTTAGTGTTACATAGATGTGGTGCAAACGGCCCTTAGAATCCCAGCCGGACTTTTTGCGATTTGTTCCGACGTCGTCGTTAAGTGTATGGAGTGCGTATATAAGGAGAAAAATTATTCGAAATTAAGTTAAATACATAAGTTTCCAGACACATTGTATATAGAAGAAATATACAGAAACAGGGTAATCATTATGAGTAAAATAATTTAAATTAGCATTTAATCAATACCTTTTGATTTTTATTCTTTTTTGCTCAAAAATAATTATTATAAATGATTTTATTTTTCCACTCAAAAATAATGATTATTTATTAAATTTAAAGCCCATACAGACGCAACCAACTAAAATTTCGACCTGAAAATTTTGAGAGTTATTCTTTTTATTAGGGTATCGCTACCCCTGAAAAGGCAGAGTTTTTGAGTTTTTTAAAGATCAATATTCTTAAGTGAAAAAATAATACTGAAAAATAATTAATATCTTTGAGCGAAGAAATAAAAATCATAAAATAAGCATTATTTTTAACTGGGAAAAATAAATATCAAGCATGTAATAATAATTTCCTTTGAGCGAAAACGTAAAACTCAAATATTAATTGTTATTTTTAATATTTACTGGTTAAACTCGAAAAGTAAAAATCATTGCAAATTACAGAAGGACGTACGAACACAAATACGTAAATATAATTAAAATGGTTTTACGACGATTACAACTTGTTAATTTTTTCCGTCCCTGTACAGAAGCAAAGGTATGGATTTTTTATTCAGGTCTGTATCTGTTTACTATAAACAAAGTAAATGGTAATTGTAAGTTAGCCGAATAGAATAACTCCGCATTCCATTGGTATACGGAAATTGCCTAATGGACCTTTTCAATATACCCGTTTTACCGTATATAATATCACATACACTCCCCATACACCTTTGATTTGAAATCCTGTGCTAAGTTATTTACTTTTCTGTGCATCTCGTTCGGGAGTAAAGACGAACCCAACTCCAATCAGTCGTTAAACTAAAACGTGCCAGCAGGAAGTGGCGCGCGCTGGCTCCCGCAATTGAATGCGCATAATTTCCGTCTCGCAAATTGGCAGATATGCGAGCCACGTTACTGTTGGTGGATATGTGGATGGACATAAGCGAGTACTAACTGTAGATACGGGCGCATCACATTCCATCAATCGATCTGATTTGGTCACTAAAGCAGTGCGGCCATTACCTGGAGCAAGGTTAAGGACAGCAACTGGTGAGGACACCCAAGTTGTAGGTATGTTACCTACATGCAAAGGCGCAATCGGGAATGTGACGTTGTTACACAAGTTCATAAGTTCAAGTTCACAAGTCATAATTGGAGTAGACTTCTTATTTGATCAAGGTATGCAGATCGACATGGAGAACAGGATCATGACGTATAACAACATGGAAGTGCCCGTAAGCTATTATGGCCCGTACAGCAGCAAGCGAGAGATCCTCGAGGAAAGCGAACAGATTCCACCAAAGTCAGAAGCAGTTGTTGGGGCAAAGATCGATGGAGATTGTGGGACAAACAAATTGTGGATTGTTGAAGCAACACAGAATTCTTCACCGGATGTACTTATTGACTAAGACGCAAAACGATGGACGCATCCCAGTTCAAATCACCAATCAAACTCCGAAGAGGAACTGTACTGGGGCAATGTCGAGAGGTAAGAGACAATCTTACACTGCGAAAAGTTACCTGAAAGCGATTCCATTGGCGAAAATGACATAGTGGAAGACATCAATACATGGACGAAAGGGTTGGAATGAAAATACCAGCACAAGGCTAAGGAACTTCTCCGCAGATACTCTAGCATATTGGACAAGGATGATAACAAACCAGGCAGAACTAACGTTGTAAAACATCGCACTGTACTGGTGATGCAAGGCCGATCCGCCAAGCTCCTCGAAGTATTCCACTTGCCAAACGTGACGTTAGCCAGATCATAAAAGAAATGAGCGAGAGTGTTGTGATTGAATCATCAGCGAGTCCATGGAGTTCGTCGGTAGTACTTGTGAAGTTGAAGGATGGTCAAATGCGGTTCTGCGCAGGCTACCGGAAACAGATATCCACTTCTCAGGATCGATAATACTCTGGACTCGTTGACTGGAACAAAGTGGCTCTCAACACTCGACCTTAAGAGCGGTTATTGGCAAGTGAAGAGGACAAGGGGAAGACAGCTTTCAGCATTGGAGATCGTCCTTGGCAATTCACGGTGATGCCCTTTGGATTATGCAACGCTCGTGCCACTTTTGAAAGACTTATGGACCATGTGCTTAAGGGACTGCATTGGGAAACATGGAGCTACGTCCTAAAGAGTGGTAACAGTTCAAGAAGGATGTGAACTACTTAGGGCACAAAGTGACAACGGAGGGCATCTGCACTACAAATGAAAAGATATAAACAGTAAAGGATTGGCGAAGACCTAGGAACGTGCACGAACTACGAAGTTTTCTTTGGTTATGCACCTACTACCGTCGATTTGTTCCAAATTTCGCCAGCGTTGCTAATAGCCTTCATGAGCTCATTAGGAAAAATAGAGCCTTCGAGTGGGGAGGCGTTCCAAACTCTGAAGGAATGGCTATGTACTGCACCTAAGCTAGCGTATCCCGTTCCAAGTGCAACATTTATTTGGATACGGATGCTAGTGGTTATGGCATAGGAAACTACTGCGTTACTCGGAGAGAACAACTAGCGTTGGTGGAGTGCGTCAAACATTTCCACAAGTACCTCTATGGGCAATGTTTCTGAATTCGAACGGCTACTACAGTTCAAGAATCCAGAAGGACAGCTATGTCGATGGATTGAGAGACTGCAAAGTTACAGCTTCGCTATTGAACACCGCAAGAGAAGTGTCCACGGAATTGCTGATGCTATGTCCCGACGACCATGTAGCTTGGAATGTGAGCACTGTTCGAAAGCTCAGGCCAAAGAAGTCATCATAGAGTGGAAGGAAGAACAGCTACGAAAGTGTCAGCAGGATAATCCAGATCTAGAGCTTTTAATACATAGACTGGAGATGGGCAGACGGCCAACTAATGAGCAAATGTTAGCGGAGAGCCCCATAACAAAGGCATACTGGGCCCAACGGAACAGCTTGAAGTTGATATCTGGCTGGTTGCATATGGCATGGGAAAGGGAAAATGGCCAGTGCTCCCGCAATTTAATAGTAGTTCCGAGTGTAAGAGTTTCGGACGTTCTCAAGGTATTCCAAAATAGTACCAACGGAGGGCACCTGCGAATCACGAAGACCCTGGAGGTGATCAAGCAAAGGTTCTATTGGGTTGGTTGTCGGCAATTGGTCGCAGAGTGGATTGCGAACTGCGCGGAGTAAATTGCAGCTAAAGGGCCGAAATCTAGAAGTCATGGCCAGATGAAGCAGTATAACTCAGTTTCACCACTCGAGTGGAATGCTATGGATGTAACAGGCCCATTTCCCATGAGCTCACTGGGAAACAAATACGTCCTTTGTATGGACTACTTTAGCACATGGGCGGTGGTATACCCGATTCCAAACCAGGAAGCTAAAACAGTAGCGGAGGTATTCATCTACAATTGGTTTGCGAGATACGGAGTACTTATAGAGCTACACTCTGACTAAGGACGAAATTTTGAATCGGCGGTATTCCAATCGATCTGCCAGAAACTGGATATTCGGAAAATTCGAAAAACGGCTCTTTATCCCCAATCAGATGGCATGGTGGAACGATTCAGCCGAAATATTGGGTTGTCCACATACCCTTTAGAAAGAGACGTCCAACATCCTGGAAGAGGGGCTGAGAGAAATACGTGCTCTTGTGGGACAGCGTACTTTAGGTTTTAATGCATTTAAATTTCTTTTGTTTGAATTTATTTTATATTTGAACATATCCACCTAATTTCTCTAGTGTTTTGAATCGTGGATATGCCACTGCATACTTTTCAATCTAAAAACGTCTTGACCCTAGTAAACAGTTGTTTGTGAGACACGGCGTAGTCGAACTAGCATTGCAAGAACTCATGAAATGATGGCGAAATTCATGGATAATTTTCGTGAGGAATTGAATTCATGAAATTTGCTTTATGCAGCCAATTTTTACCTAAATGATTTTATGACTTCACCTACGTATAAACGTAGTATAATAAAGGCGCAAACAGTCAACGACGTAGCGTAAACGTACGTAGCATCGTATAAATTCACTGATAGAGAGAGAGAGAGAGAGAGAGAGAGATACGGCAACGTCGCCGGTATGCGGTGATATGTTTTCGTAACACCCGATTTACATGATTCAAGTACTTGAAAGCAATTGTTGCTCATTCTCTTTTGTGTTTTCTATTTGCTTTTACACGTTTCAATTCTGTTGAATTCAAGTTTTGGTTCTTTAAATTGGAAGCAACGAAAATGCCAAAAGCAAAGCAAGAAAGTTGAAACCACTTGACGGTACTAGTCCCTTTTCTTCTCACCCCCTCTCTTCCACATGCAAGCAGAATTAAGTTCAATACTTGAACTGTGTAAAAGCAGTCTTAACACGCGAATCCCATAAAGGTAAAATTAGTCAAGAGCGCAGAACTTATACTTAAGCTGAATATAGTCAAGAACGCAGAACGTATACTTAACCGCAGTCTGTATACGCAGAATTTTGTTGATTACTAGAGCCCTCAGTGTTGCTTACTACAGTGTTGCCACTCATTAATGCCTTTTCATAAACTTACCTTTTTAACTAAAATTTTTCGTGCTATAAAAGATCACAGCTAAATAAAAACAAGTAGTAGTTTTCAACAAAAATCTTATTCAATAGAGAATAGGAAATTATAACTTACTTACCATCTGCAAAACTGACGAAGTGGCAACCATCTATAGAAGGAAGAAATCACCTGACACGAAAAAATCTAAATTCCGCAGATTTCTGCGCTACGGGGTACAACTACAGAAAAATTCTTCGGTGTTGAGTTTTCATTTACATAGCGCTGTCGTAAGAGAGATCGTGTCAGCTGACTCGGGTTTACGTACTGGTAGGTTTACGTTCTCGACTAATTTCAGCTTTAAACGCAGTCTGTATACGCAGAATTTTGTCGATTACTGGAGTGTTGCTTACTACAGTGTTGCCACTCATCAATGCCTTTTCATGAAATTCCTATTCAACTTAAATTTTTCGTCTTATAATAGATCGTAGCTACATTTAAACTACTTAGTTTTCAACAAAAAACCTTTTTCAATAGTAAATTTCAAATATTTTAAACGTATTTTGAAGAGGAACTTATGACTTTTTTACCATCTGCAAAACTGACGAAGTGGCAACCATCTATAGAAGGATGAAATCAGCTGACGCGGAAAAATCTAAATTCCGCAGATTTCTGCGCTATGGGCTGGTAAAGGTGTTCTTACACGATGTGTATTTGCATGTGTACATGTCGCATGCCAGCATATCGTGTAAAGGCAAAGAATATTTGTTTCTGTACAAAGCAGATGCACGTACATATGAAATAGATGTGTTTCTATTTTTATCTGACACACATCATCACAGTTTAGTTTAATTCGTTTTCAAAGAACGTATTTTTAAATAGTTAAATAAAGATTGTGAATTTGACAGACATACTGTGAATTTGACAGACGCATGCAATTACATATGTATTGAAAAAGTCACATTTACAGATGCAAATACATATCGTGTAAGAACACCTTAAGACAGATCGTGTCAGCTGACTCGGGTTTACGTATCGGTAGGTTTACGTTCTTGCCTAATTTCAGCTTAAGTTAGATCGTGTCTGCGTCAACCTACCACTACGCTACGTCGTATACTTAGTTTTTATTCTTTACTTCTGAAAGATATTTTAATTCTCTAACTTTTGATGTATCCACTATTGTAAAAAGTTAGGTAATAACGAAGATATTGTTCAAAATAAAAAGCTCACGCTCGCATTGAACTGTATAGCAGGCTTTACGCAATTGTCAGTTTCATACCTCTCCGGCACATACGGCAACGGGTCTGCTCTGATGGCCACATTAGATTGTACATAAAACCCTAACAAAACTTTTATCGAACTATCTGGCAACGTAAAAACCAAATAAATTTTCTCCGTCGCTTTTTATTAATGTGCTAAAATATTTTTTGATTAGTTTTTGCAGCTCACAATAAAAGAAAAACAAGTATTCCAGAAATAAATAAAAAGTATTTAACAAAAGGAATAGATTTTGTTGGGAGTACCTACGAAGTAGGTATGTGTTTTGTGTGAAAACGATTAAACAAACTCATCAAGTGAAATGGATGCTGTTGTCTTGCACTCGGACATTGCACGTCTTGTGCTAGGTAAGACTTTTAAAATACGCACCTGGGGGCTCCGCGATTACAAACATTCATTTTCCCTCCCTTTTGATGTGATAGGCTATTTGAAGCGACAAAATTTAGAACGCACATCCCGTTTGTTTTGCAAAACTTCACCGCATCTGAAACAGGAATTTTCAGCCTATAGAAAAGGCTATACCCCACATACCTTCGGGCCCGATTTGGAGGATATAATTTGTGAATATGTAAATATTACATGTACAGGTAAGTACAGTCCTATTTACAAAATTGCNTGCGTCAACCTACCACTACGCTACGTCGTATACTTAGTTTTTATTCTTTAGTTCTGAAAGATATTTTAATTCTCTATCTTTTGATGTATCCACTATTGTAAAAAGTTAGGTAATAGCGAAGATATTGTTCAAAATAAAAAGCTCACGCTCTCATTGAACTGTATAGCAGGCTTTACGCAACTGTCAGTTTCATACCTCTCCGGCACATACGGCAACAAGTCTCCTCTGATGGCCACTTTAGATTGTACATAAAACCCTAACAAAACTTTTATCGAACTATCTGGCAACGTAAAAACCAAATAAATTTTCTCCGTCGCTTTTTACAATGTGCTAAAATCTTTTTTGATTAGTTTTTGCAGCTCACAATAAAAGAAAAACAAGTATTTCAGAAATAAATAGAAAGTATTTAACAAAAGGAAAATATTTTGTTGGGAGTAGGTATGTGTTCTGTGTGAAAACGATTAAACAAACTCATCAAGTGAAATGGATGCTGTTGTCTTGCACTCGGACATTGCGCGTCTTGTGCTAGGTAAGACTTTTCAAATACGCACCTGGGGGCTCCGCGATTACAAACATTCATTTTCCCTCCCTTTTGATGTGATAGGCTATTTGAAGCGACAAAATTTAGAACGCACTTCCCGTTTGTTTTGCAAAACTTCACCGCATCTGAAACAGGAATTTTCAGCCTATAGAAAAGGCTATACGCCACATACCTTCGGACCCGATTTGGAGGATATCATTTGTGAATATGTAAATATTACATGTACAGGTAAGTACAGTCCTATTTACAAAATTGTATAATGTGATAATGCAATCAAATACTAATTGGGATTTAATTATTGCAGTTGATCGGCTTGTGTCGTCCTTACCAAGCAGCCTGCGTTTTCAATTGTTCGAACGCAAGCTTTCAGAAAAAGTTAATTTACTGCTCGAGCGGGCTTTAGATTCTTTTTTGAAAGCCGAGCAAAGCGAAAGCAGTGCACTTAAAAAAAGCGATGTCAAACGTAGTTCCGCGGCCAGCACGAGTGTGCCATCGGATAAAGAGAACACAACTAAAAAGCAAAATAAACAAAAAAGGAAGCGGTTAGCGTTAATAAACAAAAAAATTTCGAATTTATATTTAAATAACATATTTATCTTCAGCACATGTTTAATATACTCGTCAGATGAGCGTAAAAGTCCCGTCTCCTTGCAAAACAAATTGACGAAAAGACGCCGCATATTAGAACCATTTTGCTACCTTAGTGCGAAGCAAAAACATAATTTGCAACGCCTTCAAAAGGAGTCAGCATCCTCAACTGGCGATGAACAAACGCAGACTGATGATGGCGTTGAAGACGAGAGTGCCGATGAAGAGGATGCAGAAGTGCTTGATAACGAATCAGATCTATCGATTAGGGAAAAGCCTACCCAGGAGTCAACGCCACGCAATATATCGGTAAAAGGAAAATTTCTAACACCATCTGTGCCGGTAATAACAATAATTTCTTTTAAAAATGTATCTATACCTATGTAAACTTATTGTACACCCACAGGATCTGTCTCAAGCTATATTAGATAACCCGCATTTTCAAATGAAGCTAGTGGATAATATCAATCAAGCACTCAGCAGTTCCGTAAATCCTGATGGGCAAGCAATTTTATCCAACATTAACAGCACAGCTGCTAATATACAAACAAACACTGATACGCTATCGGAGGAGCAGCAAATTATTAATTCAAATGAAATGTTAGATCAAATGGTCCAGGATATATTAAAGGCTACCGAGAAAGATCCTGCATTCGATGCAATTATTGAAAACGTCGTTGGTGGTAAGAATTGAATAAATTTGAAACTCGGCATATATTATCACATATTTTATAGCGTCCGTACAATCGACCAATGTTTCGGCAGGCGTACAATGCCATATCGATAGTAATCAACTACAATCGCAGCTAGGCTTGCCAACTGTACCTCCTCTGTTAGGACAACAACAACAACAGCTTTTTACTCTTGTGCAACAACAACCGCAGCAATCTTTGAATGTGCCCTGCTTAGCTGCCATATCGCACGAGACTGCAGCTTCGACTACGACTCCACGTACACCGCTTCTTATACGTACTGCCGTAGCAGCGGCTAGCACCTCGCATAGCGGTGGTGGCGATGCCAGTGCCGGAGAATCGCAAGTGCTATCCGCGCTAACCTCAAATAATTCGTTTGGTTCGTTGATCGATCCAAATTTTTCCATATCAAAGTTGATAGTTTTGAATCCGAATGACGGCGCACAGAAGCCATCCTCTGCTGATCAAAGTATTGGAAATACCACTGCTGATCAGTTAATTACCCAACTGACTAGTAGTGGAGCTGAGGCGACTGGAGACGAACAGGTATTAAGCGTGTTAACCAGAAAAAGGTGATGAGAAAATATGTGCTTTACCTTTTTTTATTATTTGAAACAGGTTTTCTTCGATGCTAACACAGGTCAATTAACAATTCCATTATTCCTTACCGACGAGGGGTTGCTGGCCAATTTCCCATTTCTTGTCAATAATGAGGCAGTAACACAACAACTTCAAACAGACAACATCTGTAACATGGATGGCTCTCGTATTGAAATCCCTCTGCCGGAACCCATTATAGTATCAGCAGACCAGTTACCACCAAATTCTATTATCGTGACAAGTGCTCAGAAAGCAATCACCGTAGAAGAGCAACGCTTGCCAGGCGCACAACAACCGCCCCGCACTGTCTGCAAGAAAACTATGGATGGGCCAGCGCCCTCCTCGTTAAACGTGCGTTCAAACGCGGATGGTGAAACGCCCTCCACAAGTGGTATAGTTAATTCAAAAGCGTACAAAAGCCTGTCAACGCCTCGTAAGCGCACATCGCATGTACGTACACTTTCGTTTTCTCCGAAGGTGGAGGGCAATAGGATAGCTGCGAAAGCTGGTGCCACACCACTTTCTACAAGGCGTGATGCTGTAGCTTCTACTACAGCACTCTTAGAAGACGGGGAAGTACCAGAAAACTTCTCGGTTGTACCAGAAAAACCTATAATAAAAAATGTGGAGATATTACCACGCCTAGACGGCACAATCGATGTGAGCGCCAATGAGAGCAGCAATAGCTGCAGCGTACCTCCCTTGTTTGTAACAGAGGAGAGCAGCAACCAGACCGTCATTAAAACGGAGCTATCCCTCAAAGAAAGTAAAGAAGTTTCTCTGGCGGTTCAACCTAAGGCAACTGCTACTTCGAAATCGACTATCGCTGATCACCCGGACACACCAAAGCGCAAGCAGGTTCGTAGGTCGGCAGTGCGCGCTTGTAAGCGCCGGCTTTCAAAGTCCTCGGATGAGCTAAAGTTGGTAACCAAAAATCAAACAGAGAAGATTGAACCTATAGAATCAGTCACTGAGGGCAAGGAGCAAACTATCGATCAGAGAAAATTAAATGATGACAAAATGATGGAAGAATGGTTACGCTTACGAAATGCTAGTACTAGCGACCTCGATTCTCGTTTGCGTCAGTTAAACGCTGAACAAAACGCGTCAATACCCAAGTCTGCGCGTAGAGTAAGGTCTACCCCAGCAAAAAAGCGCAAGTTGAGGCAAAAAAAGGCCGTTGTTTCAAAACGTAGGCGAAAAAAGGCGGCAGCACTTGCTTTGCTAGATCACGAAAGGAAAATTAGTTTGAATGCCAGTGTGGAAGTTGACGAAAGTAAAGAGGACAATGAAAGTGACCAACTGCCAGTAGAGGAAGCTGTAATCAAGGAAAAAGATATTAAATCAAAGAGAACTCGCGAGAAAAAGCGCACGGTTAAGGACAGATCCATGGAGTTCAATATTAAAATTCCGACGCCACAAAAAGATAAACGTGAATCCTTGTTGAAAATGAGAAGTGAACGCACGACCAGCGACACCGATGAATTGGCAACACATCCGCCCGCTGATGCTGCTGATAGCCCAACGCTGCAAAATCGGACTGAACGAACGGAACAGTGCAAACCAACTGTGCAAAGGACTGAAAATCGCTTGGAACACGAACGCGATCGCCGCACAGCCAATATTGCTTGCTTGCTAGAAACGCCGTTTAAGGCGCCTACAACATTGGGTGAGGTACCGCCGACGCCTGGCATGCCGGTGCCCATTTTAGACACACCTGCATCGAAATTAGGGGATATTCCTCTTTCAACGTCATATCTTTTTGGTTCCTTAACAAAAAGCGAACTAGAAACACCCCAATTGAGCGCAATAACGCCCGGAATCCGTTTCACACCTTTCGGTTCANGACGAAAGTAAAGAGGGCAATGAAAGTGACCAACTGCCAGTAGAGGAAGCTGTAATCAAGGAAAAAGATATTAAATCAAAGAGAACTCGCGAGAAAAAGCGCACGGTTAAGGACAGATCCATGGAGTTCAATATTAAAATTCCGACGCCACAAAAAGATAAACGTGAATCCTTGTTGAAAATGAGAAGTGAACGTACGGACAGCGACACCGATGAATTGGCAACACATCCGCCTGCTGATGCTGCTGATAGCCCAACGCTGCAAAATCGGACTGAACGAAANAGAAGTGAACGCACGACCAGCGACACCGATGAATTGGCAACACATCCGCCCGCTGATGCTGCTGATAGCCCAACGCTGCAAAATCGGACTGAACGAACGGAACAGTGCAAACCAACTGTGCAAAGGACTGAAAATCGCTTGGAACACGAACGCGATCGCCGCACAGCCAATATTGCTTGCTTGCTAGAAACGCCGTTTAAGGCGCCTACAACATTGGGTGAGGTACCGCCGACGCCTGGCATGCCGGTGCCCATTTTAGACACACCTGCATCGAAATTAGGGGATATTCCTCTTTCAACGTCATATCTTTTTGGTTCCTTAACAAAAAGCGAACTAGAAACACCCCAATTGAGCGCAATAACGCCCGGAATCCGTTTCACACCTTTCGGTTCAAGTCGGGATGTGACACCACGCAGCGTTGCGCCTGCGACTGATTACTCCTCCGGTGGCTCGTACTATAAACCTGATGAATCCGATGATTTGGACCGAAAATTCGACAAACTTCTAAAAGACTCAGCGCAAAAGCAGAAGCAAAAAGAAGAGGAAAAGCAATCCCATGCAGCAGAGGTTAAAAATTTACTATTCGAAGACCAAAGGGAGACGACAGAACTGCACATGGAGCAAAAACAGGACGCCATTTGCGTTGAAATACCCGCTGAGAAGCTAAGAGTTGAACCGATAGTACTGAAACGTGTAAAATCATTTGGTGCCGAAGGCACGGAAGATGGCGAAGGCGCGACAGCGTCTATAAATATCGATCCACATTACATGCTCGCCTCTGAATTGCCTGAAATTTGCGCCGAAGAAGAGTCGTCAAATTCATCTAGCACATTTTCGAGCTCGTCCTCTTCGTCCTCATCGAACNGCGAGAGAAAGGTAAGAGTCAACCAACAAAGTCTCCATTATCTGCAGCCACATCAACAACGCTGGAGCCACATCTCGTCCAGGAGGAGAAACGTACCATGGAAGTGCTGACAGCGCTGCAATTGTCTGCGAGGAAGTCTCAGCAAACAAGGGTGAGTGAGCCGAAGACGCGAACATCTGCTATAGCACCGCTGATAAGTGCCCTAGACGATAATGCAACATCAACGCTCTTTTCAAGCGCCACAACATCCTCATCTATAACAACAACATATGAATTAACAGAGAAATCTGACCGTTTGCCGTTGAAGACACTGATTTCGAAGGTGAAAGCCAAGCAACGGCAATGCTTGCGAATTGAAGCATTACCGGTATTGAAGTCAACACGCTCTTCGGGAGCTGGGCGCAAGAAAATTGTACGTAATCCACTTGGCTTCAAGGGCACAACAGCAGGAGAGGCGGTTGAAATAGCAGGGCGAATCGACGAAGTGAAGTCGCCTCGTAAGTTGGCAGAGAAGGTCAGAGATGATAGCGATGGAAGCCCAGAAGACACGCGTGCTGGTATTAGTCCGGTGCCAAAAATAAAAATTAAAACAACAACAACAACAACAACTGCAGCTACGAGTAGCAAAATACGTGTTTCGCCGCGCTTAAAGGGTATCAAGAATGCAAAGGCTAAGGACTGTAATGCAGACGATCTAGAAGAAGTTCAAACTAAACCAATAAAAAAACTTAAAACAACCAAAAGTATGAAGACCAGGGCTACTACGGCTAAATCATTGCTAGGAGCGCGAATTAAAATCTCGCCAGGGCGGCCAAGAATAACGAAAAGTCAAGAGGCAACGCAAAATATGCAATGTGAAGCAGCGAGGCTTGCAATCGAACAAGCGCCGCATGAAGACACGGTCCCAATCCAAAAACCAGTTGACGCGGAAGTTCCAAAAACAGCCTCAGCGCAAAAAAAGGTGCCTGCTAAGGAGACTGTAGTTAATACCCAAAACGGTGATAAAACAGAGAACGAGAAAAAGAGCGCTGCTGATATAGCCGAAGAAGGAAAGCAGTCGGGAAAAACAACTAAAACATCCAAAACACCATTTGAATCCATGAAATTGGCCAAGGATGCTGAACAAGCTAAAACTAACACAGACGTTCCCAAAGCCAAGGAAGTTGCGGATCAGACTGAGGCATCTAAGACAAAGCCAACTAAACCCAATAAACATTTGCCAGATGAAAAATCAGTCGCACCAGAAAACACAGAAAAAAGTGCTGCGGTTAAAAAGGGAGATATGCCAAAACCTAAAAGGATGACCACAGAAAGCGATAGTCGAGCCGCTGATATTCTAAAGGCAAAATTAACTAAGCCCGAAATCCAACCAATCCAAAAAGCTGAGTCCGCTGATAAGCAAAAATGGGCTGTCCAAAAAGGAAATATCGAAGCGCAGCAGAAATCAACTGCGCCGAAAACGAGAGAGACTGTGC
>NW_016161036.1:0-29249 GCF_001687245.7 Rhagoletis zephyria
GTATAAAAATAAAAATTGCCTCCAATTTTTGCGATATATAATTATATATATTAATATTTTTTCCAAATGACACCAACAGGGAATTCTGGCAAATATTTTTCCCCTCGAGTCGTCAGAATAGCTCTTTTCAATAAATTAAACACTTTGTTCTGGTGGAACAGTTCCGTTTACATAACACTAGGGAACACAATAAAAAACCTAGGGTGCGCATATATTCGGTTTGGTAGCTGTTGGCCATACGAACAAAGCGTCATACTCAGATTTACTAGACGAATTCGAGTTCTCGAGAAAACAAGTTTTCGGTATCCCAAAATCTGAGTATAGAGGCTAATTGTTTTTCTCCAAATTTTAAAAATAACTATTTTTTTTCTTATATTTATTAAAAATAGCATTATTGAAAAAAAATACAAAGCAAATATAGACCAAAAAATTATAAATCTTCAAAATTTCGCCGCTTAGTACAAATTTTTTTCTTAATATTTTTGAGTAGGTTGCCACCTATTAAGAAATTCAAAATCAATTTACTTAAAATGTTAAACGAAATTTTTTAATGTGAGTTGCAAAAGAGAGAGGGTTTAAAAAGCTTTCTTTCGAAAATATCCACCCGTTTAGAAATTTAAAACTGTTTTAATTAACAAGTTGAATGAAATATTTAAATAAAGGTATCAAACGGGAGAGGTTTTAGTAAGCCGTGCAGATTTTCAAACCCTTTCAACAATGAGAAAATCATCAAACCGCTTTTTTTTGAAGACATCGCTTACAGATTTCAAGAAACAGCAACGAAGCTCTGAGAGTAAATGAACGGAACGGAAGAACTGTCCAATGAGGTATTTAGGGAGTTGAATTTTAGCACCAGAACTTCGCCGTTCAAGTCACCGAAACAGAACCTGAACTATAACCCGAGGCGAATTTTTATATAAAACTGTGTGCCGCGTGGAGGGTGGAGAAGGGGCCTTTATTTCTAGAACGTACCGGGGAACTTTCAAGACATTTATGGTGAATTTGCTACTGGCACAGTTCCGCAAGGGTAAAAAGTTGCACTTGCTGACCGGAGGAAGAACTGCACACTCGGCGTTTAAACTCCCTCTGCTGAACCTTGCGAGTTTCAACATTAGCGAAAACAGTGCTATGAGCTCGGAATATTATCTGATACAAAAGTATTTTTTTTCCTTATACACAACTAACATGAGCAATTGGTTTCATTAATTTGAATTTTTTGTAATATGATTTTGATAAAATTATTCGTTTCCTTCTTTGTTACATTGAAAATAATACGTTACAGCAGGTAATTGCGTTTTAGTTTTGGCTTTGACAATTCCAAGGCAGACGTCGCTGAAAGCATTAGTTGTTCGAAATTGTGGTGCCGCTTTAGCTCATACTAGTTAACGAACTAGTATTTTAAAATACTGACTGGTTTGGGTTTTTATTGCAGGGTACCGAATTAGAATTTGGAGTATGTATGCAATATTGTGCCGGTGTCAACTTTCACTGCGACTACGGCCTATCGTCATTTTCTTTCGTTCCCCCTTTTCATGAATTCTTGCTTGGAGTTAGATTTGGAAGCTTCGCTACTTTGAAGATTTTCGACGGTGCTGCAAAAAAAGGTAATGTCGCAAATGTGCTAAATGTGCATTTTATCTTCAGTTCAGCGCTTAGTTATGGTGGGCTATGAAGAGATGACATGGAGAAAGGGGTAGTAAATATAAAACTATGTCAAAAGCTATTTACTTACAAATTACGCTTTCAAAAATTAAAAAGAAAAAAAGAAGCTAAAATAGAATATAAAGCCATAAAAACGACACCAACAGTCGCAACAAGCATACATGGAAGGAATGAAATGTTAAGTTCGTCGGTGGCAAGACAGGAATCGCAGGAAACAATGCAAAATACTAAACAACGCCGATGTGGTACAATTATTGAGTTTCATAACCGCTCACCGCCCCTAAACGCCATTGCGCATATCACCCACTATCAGTTAGTGAACCCAAATACTTAGTTAAGACATTATAGTTTGAGACTTTGATTTGCCCCGATTGCTCAATGTAGCACAACGGCCCACTATCTCCGTCGTATGCTTTAAGTGTCTTCATTGCGCTGAGGGTGGCACAAACGAAAATGGCCCACGGCAAAGTGAACATAAGTGGGTGGCGACGCACACCCTTAGCATACATATTTTATTATTTATACGAAGGTTTATTTTAATATGTGTCTATGATACGGAAAAAATGTTTTGCGTCAATTTTATGACTCTATCATGTCGCATTTTTATTAGGTACACTGAGGTTCTTCGGTTTGTTGATAGGACATAAGCAGTTCCTTGTCTGCGCTTGTGTAGCTTTCACATATGCGAATATCAGGTTCACCAACTTAGTCACACTTTTCAACCACCCATATCAGCGAGATGCCTCTTTAGATATAGCAAGCACACTTTTAAAATTTATGTATGTAGATTTGCGACATCTACGCAAGTATTTTATGGCGCACGAGAAATTGCCTTTTATTTTATGTATTAAAAATACATAAAAATTTGAATTTTTATAACTCTCAATAGCAGTCAGAAATCTAGTGTAGTGACGTGTAGTGCCAACATTAGCTTTATAAGTGTCTTCACCTCTCGTTGTTTTACGCAGTTTTCCAAATTGGTTAGTCACATTATAGGTTTTGATCNGCTTTAGCTCATACTAGTTAACGAACTAGTATTTTAAAATACTGACTGGTTTGGGTTTTTATTGCAGGGTACCGAATTAGAATTTGGAGTATGTATGCAATATTGTGCCGGTGTCAACTTTCACTGCGACTACGGCCTATCGTCATTTTCTTTCGTTCCCCCTTTTCATGAATTCTTGCTTGGAGTTAGATTTGGAAGCTTCGCTACTTTGAAGATTTTCGACGGTGCTGCAAAAAAAGGTAATGTCGCAAATGTGCTAAATGTGCATTTTATCTTCAGTTCAGCGCTTAGTTATGGTGGGCTATGAAGAGATGACATGGAGAAAGGGGTAGTAAATATGAAACTATGTCAAAAGCTATTTACTTACAAATTACGCTTTCAAAAATTAAAAAGAAAAAAAGAAGCTAAAATAGAATATAAAGCCATAAAAACGACACCAACAGTCGCAACAAGCATACATGGAAGGAATGAAATGTTAAGTTCGTCGGTGGCAAGACAGGAATCGCAGGAAACAATGCAAAATACTAAACAACGCCGATGTGGTACAATTATTGAGTTTCATAACCGCTCACCGCCCCTAAACGCCATTGCGCATATCACCCACTATCAGTTAGTGAACCCAAATACTTAGTTAAGACATTATAGTTTGAGACTTTGATTTGCCCCGATTGCTCAATGTAGCACAACGGCCCACTATCTCCGTCGTATGCTTTAAGTGTCTTCATTGCGCTGAGGGTGGCACAAACGAAAATGGCCCACGGCAAAGTGAACATAAGTGGGTGGCGACGCACACCCTTAGCATACATATTTTATTATTTATACGAAGGTTTATTTTAATATGTATCTATGATACGGAAAAAATGTTTTGCGTCAATTTTATGACTCTATCATGTCGCATTTTTATTAGGTACACTGAGGTTCTTCGGTTTGTTGATAGGACATAAGCAGTTCCTTGTCTGCGCTTGTGTAGCTTTCACATATGCGAATATCAGGTTCACCAACTTAGTCATACTTTTCAACCACCCATATCAGCGAGATGCCTCTTTAGATATAGCAAGCACACTTAAAATTTATGTATGTAGATTTGCGACATCTACGCAAGTATTTTATGGCTCACGAAAAATTGCCTTTTATTTTATGTATTAAAAATACATAAAAATTTGAATTTTTATAACTCACAACAGCAATCAGAAATCTAGTGTAGTGACGTGTAGTGCCAACATTAGCTTTATAAGTGTCTTCACCTCTCGTTGTTTTACGCAGTTTTCAAAATTGGTTAGTCACATTATAGGTTTTGATGAACTTCAAATAAGTGAGATATAAGAGCTGTTATTTTATGTTGCGGCATGTATTTTTCTATAGTTGCCCCATGTATTTTTATATAAAAACTTTGCTTTTAACAAAAAAAAAAAAATCGGTACCGTTTTCAATTGGAATTATAAAATCAATTATATTTTAATACGTCCACCAAAATATTTCGGAAAAATATTAATATTTAACCGAGCTGGGCCGATTTGGAAATTCCTCCAAAAATGGAGTTTTTTTAATGAATAAAAATAGTTTTTTTAAGGTTTTTTTTTTTTTTTTTTGATAAAATCCCCTCAAATAACAAAACGGTTTAAGCTTAAAAAATTTACTTAAAAAATATTAAAAAAAAATAATAAAAAAATTCTTGAACGGAATCGCAACAATGAGATTTTTGATGCTGTTTTTTAACTTTTTTCAAAGATAGATATAAGAAAATCTTGAATAACTGATTTTGATAATTCGTTTTGCATCGGAAAGCTAGTGTCTCAGAGGTGGTACTAAGAGGCTCCGTACTAATCTGGTTTAGATCCGATCATTGGATCATGAAATATATGTATATATATATATGTGTATATATTTTTTTAAGTCGGTTTTTTTTTGCTAAAAATTACTTGTTGTTTTGAAATAGGACAAATAATTCAGGGAATATAAATGATAATATAGAGTCAAATACATTTTTGGAACTTTTCAATCGCATGTGTTAGATTTTAGGACAAAATATTTTTAATTAAAAAAAGGACCAAGAGAAACAAACTGCAACCAGTTTTTAGTGTTTTTGAGAACAGGCATACAATTAATGGAATAAATATATTTATTTATTGCAAAAAATGAACAAACTATGTTTCATATAACAAAGCATTAAAACATTTCACTTAAAAAACCAAAAGCAAAATTCCATCCTAAAATAAATTCATTAGAGGTCTCTGAAACTAAGAAAATTTTACTCATTTACACAAAGCATGCTAGCGTTCTTCATGCGCGTTTTGCCAGTAAATCTCCCACAACTCACACATGCCCTTCTGGAATATTTATTTTTACTTCGATGGCAGATATGAAAACGACGGACATAATTTGCTGTGGGTGGAGAAAACATAGCAGCGCTCTTTTCCAATTGGCAGTTCGTTCAAGCGTCTCAAAAACACTGTAAAATTCTTGGGCGTCTCCGCCATCTTGNGGCAGATATGAAAACGACGGACATAATTTGCTGTGGGTGGAGAAAACATACTTAGCAGCGCTCTTTTCCAATTGGCAGTTCGTTCAAGCGTCTCAAAAACACTGTAAAATTCTTGGGCGTCTCCGCCATCTTGTTTTTAGTTCTGACATAGTTTTGTCTAAACAGTATTGTTTTAACTTCATGAGTATGAAAATTTAGTAAGTATTACTTACCTTTATCTATGAAAATAATGAATTTAAAATATAATGTTGTAGAACAAACTAAACCGCCATTGGCTTCGTGGTCTACATATGTAGACCAGTCATCTTTCAGCCGTGATACACTTTCCAGCGATTGGAACCTAACACNATAATGAATTTAAAATATAATGTTGTAGAACAAACTAAACCGCCATTGGCCACGTGGTCTACATACATATGTAGACCAGTCATTTCAGCCGTGATACACTTTCCAGCGATTGGAACCTAACACACTGATTATGTGAGCACACGTATTAGAAACAGAAAAGAAGTGGTCTACGATCGTAGAATACGTGACCATTGTAGGGTTAAGAACCTTAAGAATTTTCAAATCGGTCCAGCTCGCTTAAATCTTAATATTTTTCCGAAATATTTTGGTGGACGTCTTAAATATAATAAATTTTGTAATCCCGGCGGAAAACCGCAACCTTTTTTGGTGATGCTTTCAAGCTTTTTAACTGGATATGTTAGAAAGATTAGGAGTAAGCAGTTTTATAGCCCACTCAATTTTAGCATAATAAAGTCCAACTTTGAAGTAGCTGGGACTTACCGTTGATTTTTAGTAAATGATGTTAAATTTTGTTATTTATGACTTTTCTTTTCCCTCTCTAAGTCCAATTCGTNGCTTTTTAACTGGATATGTTAGAAAGATTAGGAGTAAGCAGTTTTATAGCGCACTCAATTTTAGCACAATAAAGTCCAACTTTGAAGTAGCTGGGTCTTACCGTTGATTTTTAGTAAATGATGTGAAATTTTGTTATTTATGACTTTTCTTTTCCCTCTCTAAGTCCAATTCGTTTTTTTTATCAACTGTCACCATGACTTTTCCCACCTGCCTCTATATAGTCGAAACACTGTGCGCCCCGACGGATCAGAAGGGCGAGGTTTCTTGTAGAAGCGCGCATACAGGCACTGCCCTCGTTATGGTATAAAAATTATAGTTAAGCGATAGGGACATCCATTCACAGGTAGTTTATGNAAACACTGTGCGCCCCGACGGATCAGAAGGGCGAGGTTTCTTGTAGAAGCACGCATACAGGCGCTGCCCTCGTTATGGTATAAAAATTATAGTTAAGGGATAGGGGACATCCATTCACAGGTAGTTTATAGGCAGGAGAAGGTAGTTGCCCACTTTAGCCGGCACTACAATTAAGGAACCCAAAAAGACAGCTAGCTCAGTTCATGGATGGACTGTAAAGCTACGACTTTGCTATTGAGGAAGTATCCACGGAAATGCTGACGCTATTTACCCGCACAGCCGACAGTTTCGGCACAATGGAGCAGGTTAAAGCTAGTATCTGGATGTTTGCACATGATATGGGAAAGTGAAGGTGTCCAGTGCACCCGCAATCTATTAGTAGTTCCAGGGGTGAGAATTCTGGACCTACTTAAGGAATTTCATAAGGGTTCCAGTGGAGGGTACCTGGGAATCGCGAAGTCTCTGGATAAAATATTGGGTTGGTTGTCGTCAATTGGAAGCAAAGTGGTTTGCTAACTACGCGTAGTGTGCTGCAGCTGAAGGACCGAAATCCACAAGTCATTATCAGATAAGACATTATAACTCTCGTGTATGTAGCCAGTCTCTTTCTTATGAGTACATTGGGAATCAATTGCGTTCTTGTGGCTATGGACTATGGGAAACGGCGGGAGGTATGCCTGATTCCAAACAAGGAAGCTAAAACAGTAGCGGAGGTATCCACCAACAGTTGGGTTTCGAGATGCGGCGTAATTATAGAGCTGCTTTCTGATCAGGAAAAAACTTTGAATAGGCGGTACTCCAAGAGATATGCTTCATACTGGGTATCCGCAAAACTCGAACGACATCGTTTCATCCCCAATCAGTAGCGGAGGTATCCACCAACAGTTGGGTTTCGACATGCTGCGTAATTATAGAGCTGCTTTCTGATCTAGGAAAAAACTTTGAATAGGTGGTACTCCAAGAGATATGCTTCATACTGGGTATCCGCAAAACTCGAACGACATCGTTTCATCCCCAATCAGATGGCATGGTGGAACAGCAAAATCGAAAGCTGGAAGAGCATTTGAGTGCGGTCGTGGACATGTATCAGCACTGTATGAATACGATTTCGTTGTCTTCTTGCATCATTTGCTTTTGAATTGCTCAGGGCAAGATGTACAAAAATGGGAATAGCGCAAAAAAATTAAATTGGAGTAAAGACAAGTGCAGTAAATGGACTGCAGTCAAGCCGACAAGCAATGAAATAATTAAAAATATATATTTTATTTCGCACGCCATTTGAGCACAACTCGCCTTTTTTTTGGTAAATTCCCAACCCACAACTGCATTCATTCGCTACGTTTTAATGCTTTTATTATTACAATTCAATGGTTCAATGGATTTACTGCTATTCTTATTTTCCAGATTATTTGTTTAATAATGAGGATATTCAACAAGACAGCGGACAACTTATGTTGCCAATAAAAGACGCTCAGGGCAAAAAGTATTGCTCTTCGATTTCGGAAGAAGTGCTGCAAAATAGAAAACTACTTGTTACTGAACAGCTGCCACTCGGCAGACAATAATCGATTTGGCAGCGTAAGAACCAATAATGCACGTAACGATACAAATAGCGTGCGCGCGATAGACTAAGCCAAGTCGGAATGTCGCTTGCCAGTAAATAATCGTTAGAGCATACGAACATATGCAGCGACTTCGATGTGAATAGCGAAACTGTGGTTATTTATTTTTCATAACGCCGCCAGTTTATGACACGCTAGCAAATAAATTCGCAATAAATTTATTCCAAACATTCGAAGACACAGGAATAAATATAACAAGTAAGAAAGTCTAAGTTCGGGCGGAGCCGAACATTAAATACCCGGTGCAAGTATTAAGTATATGTTTTTTCACCTTTCCGAAATCTACCCCTAGATGGTAAGCCGGGGTGTATCAATTTGGAGTAAATTAGCGTCCTTAAATTTCGAAATATTGAAGTTTAAAGCATTTCTGAAATTTACCGTTATATGAAAAGCGGCCGTAATTTTAGTCCGATTTCAATAATTTTCAACATTTTGCTTTTATGTGGCAAGAGTGATCATAAGTGGGCAGTGCCCCGCCCATTTTCCAAAATTGTACCATAAAAGTATTTCTTGGTAAAGAATTTTTGCAAGCATCAATTTTGAATAAATTAGCTTTAATATGTACTGATTTATCGAAGATTTTGTATTTCTCTAAATTACCGTTATATGGGATGTGGGCGTGGTTATTGTCCAATTGAACAAATTTTCGGCCATTTGGTACATTGTACCAAGGTCAATAACTGTGCCTAGTTGGGAAGAAATTGGTGCAGCGGTTACCAAGATATACACATGTAACCATAAGTGGGCGTGGCTACGGCAATTTTCCAAAAATTTATAAATTTTTTTTTTTTCGTCTAAAATTTGTTGTAAATAGCAATTTTGAGTGAATTATCTTCGGTAGTTACTAAAATATCGCAGTTTTCGTATTTCTGGACCGTTACATGGGAAGTGGGCGTGGTTGCAGTCCGATTTCGCCCATTTTCAATACTAACTTAGCTTGGATAAATGGAAACCTGCGTACGAAATTTCGTTGAGATATCTCAATTTTTGCTCGAGTTATCGTGTACACGGGCAGACGGACAGACGGACAGACGGACAGACGGACGGACAGACAGACATGGCTTAATCGATTTCTCTATTCATTCTGAGCATATATGTATACATTTGTCTATATCTATCTAGATTCGTTTTGGCTGTTACAAACAACCGTTATGTGAACAAAACTAGGGTGTATTAGTGCAAAAGTGAGCTCGGGTATAAAAAAAGAAAATACACTCGTATATGTAGACATGGTTAGGACTTAAATTTGCAAAGCGAGTGCAAAAAGATGAAACAATTGAAATTATTGTCACATGTGAGAATATGTAAAAATATAAATACATATTTATTTATGTACTAAGATAAATCAGCAACATCTGCGGTTTATTCTCAATATGAAAGCGCGTAAGTGAGTTGGTTTATGCTGCAGGGATAACAAGTATTTGCATTGTGGTGCAGGTGATGACAACAAGGTACTTTAAAAAAGAGGGTTCGCTTATATTATATGAAGACGAAAAGGACTGAGTTACATATCGATGGTCCTTTCCAATAACGGCATAACCCAAAATTCCATCTTTGTGAGTTATATAGCGGATTCGATTTATAAATAACCACGTTTTTCTTAGTTGTTACCAATCCGACAGGCGCATAAAACCGAAGTAGGGTACCCTTACTACTGAACAGAGGCACATGTCTCACATTTATCGTGAATATTGGCATAACTCAAAAACTGTCGATAGATAAGTGATGCTTTAAAGTGAAATAGTGAAATTTTTCGTTTTGTTCGTTGTTCAGTAGTACCAGTGGAGTTATTTTCGTTCTGTCGGAACGAATCCGCGCCATTTCTGATGCCACAGACTTTACTAACTCGAAAACGCAAGTACGCACACATCTATGCGATTTTGTCACAGTTTTTTTACGTCAATTTTTGTTTTAGTCTTGTAAAATCCGTCTATTGATATTGATATCGCACAAGTGTGGAAGATGCCTTTAGTTTTTTATTTAGTTAAGTACTTAATATGTTTCCTTCTACTTAACTCATTTGGGGAGAAAACCTCTAACGACATATTATTTGTATCCACCCTAGCACTCGACACGATACGAAATCTTGACTTGGGTTGGATCTCATGCTTGAATCATGATACTCGTACCTAGATTTCAATTTTAATATAATGACTGACAAACGCCTATGATCTGCACTTTTGCTTGGAACGCAATTTTGAAAATTTGGAATTTTGTCAAAAATCCGTTTAAAATTTGAATGAATACTTCCAAAATTTTTATTTTCTAAACTTCTCTAGAAGGTTAGACATGTTTTTCACGGCTTTTGTTGTATAATTAGCTATATCTTTGTAAAAAATGTAAGAAAAGAAATTTGAAAACATTTTCAACATCGTGTAAAAAATTAATGCAAAGCAATTCTTTGAGTTACTTACATACCAAAACCTAAATTCCTTCCTACGATATTTAAAAATGCTACCCAATATTTATGTCGCAATATATTTCTACTATACACTGTCTATTGCAACATCGTTGGCTGTCATTTTGATGCTGATATTTTCCGCAAGATATGTTGATGCTGCCTTTGAAGTTAAAGCTGTTGTTAACAACATGCTTACATATTTATGTATTTATTTCTATACTCGCCGCCGTTTTCTTTTTTATATTTTTTCAGTGCTTTTGTTTTTGTATTTGAAATGTTGACAGATATCATTGTTGTTTGTTGCGCATCTCAAGTGCCAATAAAAATGTTAAGTAGCTTTGCGCTGTCAGATGAGAGATACGCAGCTACTTGCGAACGTGCATATTACAGAAACGTACTTATGGAATTGCAAGCCAATGCACAACTTAGCACAGACCAAAAGAAGGGCACAAGTAAAGTCANATTACAGAAACGTACTTATGGAATTGCAAGCCAATGCACAACTTAGCACACACCAAAAGAAGGGCACAAGTAAAGTCGAAATTTGTATGCTCTCACCACCTAGGATTGTTCTATACCGAAAAAATATACCCCTATTTTCTTATTTTGAAATCAAAAAATATTTAGAGGTCGCTCTAAGCGCTCAAAGTTTTCAATGTATTTTTATATGGGGAAAATCAACTTTTCGTAGAAATGGTGTAGAATTTTTAAAAATCAATATTTTTCTAACAGAAAACTCCGTTTATCTGCAGGAGATTCCCAAAAGTAATACCCAATTGTTTATTTAACCATTTTTTCATCTCAACTATAATTTATAGGTCTGCCAAAAACCCACAAAAACCCCGATAAACGCAAAAGGGGGCCAACAAAAATTTTTAACATTAAAAAATTATTAAATAATTGGGTATTATTATTGAAAGTCTGCTGAAGAGAACCGCAGTTTTCCCATCGAAAAATATTAATTTTCAAGAATTTTATACCATTTATACCAAATTTTNAAATTTGTATGCTCTCACCACCTAGGATTGTTCTATACCGAAAAAATATACCCCTATTTTCTTATTTTGAAATCAAAAAATATTTAGAGGTCGCTCTAAGCGCTCAAAGTTTTCAATGTATTTTTATATGGGGAAAATCAACTTTTCGTAGAAATGGTGTAGAATTTTTAAAAATCAATATTTTTCTAACAGAAAACTCCGTTTATCTGCAGGAGATTCCCAAAAGTAATACCCAATTGTTTACTTAACCATTTTTTCATCTCAACTATAATTTATAGGTCTGCCAAAAACCCAGAAAAACCCCGGTAAACGCAAAAGGGGGCCAATAAAGAATCTTTAACATTAAAAAATTATTAAATAATTGGGTATTATTATTGAAAGTCTGCTGAAGAGAACCGCAGTTTTCCCATCGAAAAATATTAATTTTCAAGAATTTTATACCATTTATACCAATTTTTTTTTTCTCATATAAAAATAACGGGAAAACTTTGAGCGCTTTGAGCGACCTCTAAATATTTTTTGATTTCTTAATAAAAAATAGAGGTGTATTTTTTTCGATATAGAACAATAATAGGGGGTGAGGGCCTTACAATTCCGGCTTTACGGTTTTTGGACCACCCTAATGTTCATACTTAGTTAAAGGACCGCTTAAATTCGCTTATTGCTGATAAGCGCGAAGGGCTAAAATTTATCTAACTTTTTGGTGTCTTATCCTTAGCAACGAGCACATACAAAAGTTTTTTTTTTTTTTGCTGGGCTATATTATGAGCAGCGTAAGTTGCCTGGTTATGCGTTTAAATACTTCATGCCGGATCTGGTTTCACAAAAATTCAGCAATTCACCAAAAACTCACATATTAGTGATCAAGATCCACGCTCGAATGAAGTGTGTGAATGGTTTATTTGACTGCTAAAATCCATCAAAAATTATTGATTATATGATGTCTTTAGAGTTGATATTTATGTATGTATATCAATATATTCACGATATAACGATGAGGAAATCCTCTTCATCATCACTTTTAATGCTGAGCGAAGTCTTTTAGTTGGCCTTAACTTAACTGCGTTACCATAACCTGCATCAATTCTGCCTTATCAATTGCAAATATGCGAATCCGTAAATACTGTGTGGCCGTATAGTGCCTGTGGGTAATAATGCACGCGCCTGTAGTTGTGGCACAGCTTTGAAATTATTTTATAAAACGGCAGTTGGTGGCAACTGGCCTGGCCAAGCTGACGGAGTTGCTTGTTTACTGAAAATCTCATTAGGTTTGTGTGGATTTATATATTTTAAAGTTATATGGCGTTATCCATAAAAAATAAAGTAGCTTTATAAAAGGTTTATAAATTGAAAAATATACGAAAACGTCAATTTATAAAGTTGTTTAAACCTATTTTATTTTTTATGAATAAGGCCAATAAATTTTGTTTCATATTTTTTGTCACTAGTTTTCCGCATTGTGTGCGGTTTTTTTTCTCTACAACAGTGCATTGTTCAACTTTGCATTCAACATTTGCGTAGTACGGCTGTAATCAAAATTGTAATCACATGGCATAGTCACACCATAAAAAACTNAAAACTGGGCTTTGCAACTTTTTACTATAAGATAACGATATGTTAAATATTAATATGGAAACAATGAATCATTTTTATTACCTGCATTTTCTGTGACTTTTTTAAATTAAGTAAGCAAATTTTTGTTTGAATTTATGTATTTTGAAAGGAACATACCTCTTTGTCAAAAGCCTACAAAACGCTTTCAAATAAAACATTTGCCTATTTCAAATTTTAAGGCGCTTAAAGCAAGTGAAGAAAAGCTGCCATTTGGCCAGCCTTTATACGTTTTAGTATATTCCAAATAATTTTTGACACTTCTCGCAGCGAAGCAAGCAAAGCAAGCCTTCATTGGGCCAGCACCTTAAGGCCAATAAATTTTGTTTCATATTTTTGTCACTAGTTTTCCGCATTGTGTTCGGTTTTTTTTTCTCTACAACAGTGCATTGTTCAACTTTGCATTCAACATTTGCGTAGTACGGCTGCAATCAAAGTTGTAATCACATGGCATAGTTAAAAACCCCAAATGTTCAGAATACGCAAACACTGTTGATGTTGGCAAGCAACGCAATCAAAAGAAAAACAGTATTAGGGCCAGCTTTTCGATGTCTGGTTAACACTAGCTACAAGTCAAACATTGTTATCGACGTAATCGACTCCATAACCAAAACTGGTAGTCGATAACATCAATAAAGATGTGTAACCTGTAGTTAGTGTTAACCGGACATTAAGTAACAGGCCTTTAGTATTTAGCGTTTTTCAAGTTAAAGAAGATAGTGATGAAAAGATATTTTGGCGGACGATAGAGATATGATCCGTGAATTGTTTAATGGGAAAAAATCAAATTCTAAAAATTTTTAGTTAAGCACAAGAACAGGTTGCGATCAGTGTTGCCACATCCGCAAAATAAAATTTAACAAAATCTTTCAAAAAGTGTAACAAATCCCATTAAAATTAGGCAACTTATGTAACGGGTCTTAAT
This sequence comes from Rhagoletis zephyria, assembly GCF_001687245.7. Classification (NCBI taxonomy): domain Eukaryota; kingdom Metazoa; phylum Arthropoda; class Insecta; order Diptera; family Tephritidae; genus Rhagoletis; species Rhagoletis zephyria. Next base: position 13,926 of record NW_016161036.1, read on the forward strand.
AAAAAAAAAATGCTTGGAGTTACTGTTTGTTCTTTCTGAGCTTGGTAAATTGGTTATAGAAATAAAAAGTATGCAGGTAAGTAAGTAAAGGCTCTCTAAGGCTGAGATTTGCCGTCAAAAGTAAGGATTTTATAGTCTAACAGTTGCTTAATTATAAAACTAATACACATTCTTTCAGGCTTTCAACAAATACTCCTATAGTTAACTGCACTTTCGGTAGTTATTTGAATGCATGCATAAAACGAGTTTGATATCATGTTATCCATAATGTGCGTGATCTTGTCACGTTAATGAAGGGACCTAAAGTTCTAAGTCGCCACCGTACGTGATCTTGTCACGCAAATGAAGTGACCTAAAGTTTTTAATCCCCCACCGAACGGCAAATGATTTTTATGAGAAGCGATTTCATGGCAGAAGTACACTCGGAGGTTTGAAAATGCGACGACCGCAGATTGGGCACTGCATAGAGCAAGATTTATTGGAACTTTATATGGGATCCAGATCCATACAGTCCTTCTAAAATCAATTTTAAAAATTATTTAAAATAGTAACTCTTCTGACTAAGAATGTTTGAGGAAAATTATTCTTTTTGACTATTTAAATAAACAAATGTAGTAAAGCAAAGAAAAGTTTACCATTTTAATAGGCAGTAAAAAGTTAATTAATTTTGCTTAAGTTTAAGCAAAACGGCAACAATGGTTGCGATTTGTCTTTTGACATGCGAAGACACACCGATTAAAATGCCGAATTTAACTATTAATTACTGCAGCTCTGGTTCTAAAGTACACCAAACAATGAATAAATGATTCAATTTGAGAACTAAGTTTATTGCCAATAAAAGCACAATTTAGAAATAATTGTTTTTTTTTAATTACTTATGTACATACATATGTGTTTATTTACGAACAAAACTTAATAGAATTAACAAAACAACAGCAGCGACCAAGAGCAATGCCTACAACATTCAAAAACAAATTACCATATTGATAGAAAATAGGTTACTTAATTGTTGCGTATGCCTCAATAAACTTTATAATTAAATACGATTATTCATCAAACTTAACTAGTAATTAAATGTTCACTCCAGAAGGGGCTTTGGAATTTGTTAGTGAAAAAAACCCATTTCATTGAAAATTTTAATAAACACTTGTCATTACTGAATACTATTTAGGTGTTCTGGTACGCCAGTTGTCAGTTACGAAAATGTTTACATACATGTGTACATATATATAAGCGGAGTAATTTACAGCTACTACTGACGGCTATCGCTAATAATTTCAAGCCATCCTGATGGCCATAATTTTGATCTGTTAACACGCAATTTGAATAAATTAAACTCAAACAAAAGTAATCAAATATAAATTAAGTATATGACATTGTATGTAAAATTTATGCTTAACAATGCGTTTGCAAAGCTACTTATCGCTTTATCAAACATCTATATTTGACCATGTAATATTGCTATATTATTGCTATAATATTTCCATTGCCAGTCCAATTTAGAAACTTAATAAACTTTCGATAGCCAACGAACTGAATGCCAGCATCGCCAGCAGTGCTTGAACAATGGACGACGAGAGCGATAACAATAAAAAATGCTGGTAAAAAAGCGAGGAAATGGAGAAAATTTGTTGCCGTTTTGAATGGCATCACTCGACCACAACAATTTTTCATTACTTTTACGATTCCCTAGATGATCATTTCAAACAGCAGCGCAACCCAAACTTGGCAAAAAAAAAAACATGTTGACAGCAACAAAAGTTGCAAGGACGGAATAGGAAAAAAGTGAAGCAATAATAAAAATCGTAAAAATAGTAGAGAAGAGAGTCGGTGAAAGAGAAGATCGGTGGTAGGATGACAGTACATAGTGGCAAGTTACGACTGGCGGCAGTGTTTGGCATTTGGTTGACTAGTTTGAACTTATCGACCCCCTATTTCACGGCCGCAATTCAACTACCAAATAAAACTCAGTAAATTTTGTCCTAACCAAAGAAAAATGTATTTGAGGTGCGTATAAATTTAAAAGCTATTTGGAAAAACGGCTCTAAGTAAAAATAGGAAAAGTATAATTAAAATCACGAACTAGTAGTCGATTCGCGAAAATGAATTTGGTTAAGTAATCGCAGAAACGACAACATTATGAAGTTTTCTGTCTGATGAAACGGAAATGTAGTTCTGGAGAATGCATATTTTCAGAAAACGTAATATGTATGTACATTAGACTGCATCACGGCCCATACAAAAAAAAAATCGGTACTGTTTTCCGCTGGAATTATAAAATCTATTATATTTTAAGACTTTCACCAAAATATCTCGAAAAAATATTAAGATGTACGTGAGCTGAACCGTTTTGAAAATACCTCAGAAAATTGAGTTTTGTGTTAAAAAAAAAAAAGTTTTTTTTAAATATTTTTTGAAAAAAATTACCTCAGATGACCAAACCGTTCAAGTTTCAAAAGTTTGCATAAAACTATTTAAAAAAAATTGTCTAAGGTATCATGATAAAGCGATTTTTGATGCTGTTTTCTTAACTGTATTCGAAGACTGGTTTAAGAAAAACTTGAATAACCTTGCCAATTTAGACTTATGAGGATCATTGGCAAGCAATTTTCTCACCCTCTAAATTTCTTTGCAAATAAGCTTATTCAAAGTTTGAAAGAGGAAGGTAAGATAAACGAGTGTCATCTGAGGGGATTTTTTTTCCCAAAAATCCTTTAAGAAACTATTTTTATTCATAAAAAAAAAATGTAAGGTATTTTCAAACCCGTCCAGCTCACGTTAATCTCAATATTATTCCGAAATATTTTGGTAGAAGTCTTAAAATATACTATGTATTTATATGACAAATTATACAGTACTCTCCGCTTAAGGACACCTTACAAATTGCACAATTTTTGGTTCAATTAATCTGGGAATCAAACAACTGATAATCGTTTATTTTAACAGTTGCTGAAATCCCGATTAATTGGACAACCCAACAAATTTAATATTTATTTAATTTTTTACATACTTAGGATCAAAACGCGGATACATGGGCTAAAATCTGCAGTACAGAACATGACATGTAGATCAAAGATTTCGAAGTAATCATATCGCAAAATTAAGTGAATTAAAAAAAGCGAAAGACTTAAAAAAATCATTGGACCAAAAAAATAAGTAGTAACATTTTTATAAAATAATCAAAAATATTATCGATATGCATTATTTAGAAAAGGGTTTAAATCGAAATCCATGAAAAGAAAAAAAAAAGTGATGTCAAATATTTTTTTTATATAGGTTTTTGTTGTTTTTTTGCACGCGTTGCCATATGGCAACACCAAGGCCGATAGAGTAACAGGTTTTATTGCTAAATTTGTTTATCATTTTTCCGCCATTTCGTGTTATTTATGGTGTTTTATATAGCTTTTTACTAAATTTTATAGTAATCTATCGCTGAAAAATATCTTCGACAGTCTAGTAAAGCTTTGCTCGAAGGAACATAATGAACTTAGGGTAGCCATCGAACGACTAGATGAACGGGTGAGCAGTGGTGAAGGTAATGCAAGGAATGAAGGTTGCCCACGAAAACCGATTCCTCGTAGCGGAATGAGTCAGGTTTTCCCGACCATAGTGTAGTTTCGGCGACCTAACCTGATTTTTCATTGATTGTACAACACCTTGCAATCGGGTTGCTCCGCATACGTCTTCCCCGGCCGGGAGAAACTTATTTCTTCAGAGTTTGCCAGAGACGACTTCATTCGAATTCCACTTGGGTTAGGTGCAACACCTGTAACGGGTGAAGTCGTCTAAGAAACTGCTCAGGCCTTACGTCACACAGGGAATGGACCACAATTACCGGAATGTGGCCTCAGTCTGCAATGGACTCCTAAGCAAGATCAAAAAGATAACTGTCTTTGGCTCGACATGGCATACTGAAATATGCGGCCCAATGAATGAAGTTGTACAGTTACTTGACTCTGTAGAGATCGCGAGGGAAACTAGGGTGGAGGTCTACCGTTCATCCTATATGACACTGTGCAATATCATGACATCGAAGAAGGTGTAGACCCACGAAACCCACCCTAGAATGTCAGGGTATAGCCTTCCGATTTGGCGATGTTGAGCTCGAAATATTTAACATATATACATATACCGCCCGCCACCCGCTACATGGCAGGATACTATCCTAAAATAAGCGCGCTTTTCAGGGCGAAAACCGTATGATAGTATGTGACTCCAATGCTTACCGCGATCTTTGGCACTCAAGGTTGGCAAATAATCGCGGGGAAAGCATATTGGCTGAGAAGGCCGACGATTCGTCATTCTTGACCAAGAACAACGGCGCACCAACAACGTTTCTGAGTAGTTGTAACAGCCCTAACAATAGCTAGCGCAGGTCTGATAAACGAACGATAAATTTTCAATATATTTAGTCCTGAAAACCCTGTACCCTATCAGCCCTGGCGTTGCCATATGGCAAGAGGACATATCCCACGATCCAAGATATCTACCTATGTCCTTTTTTCGTTTATTTCTTATTTATCGATCATTGGGACCATCCTGACAAAATCTGCTAAATATATTCACAAATAAACTTCAGGGTTGTTCGGGTTAACAGCACGTTTTTTTAGTGAGTTATTTTGAGCTCAGGTGCCAATAGAAAGTGTCTTACAATATTGTATAGAACTAATGTACATATATAAAAAACCTCACTCCGAATTTAAGAAAAGTAATTATCGTACCCATGATAAAAACATAACAATCGTATTTTATTATTTTCAATTTTGTATGATTTTAAAATATTTGCAAACGTCAGACAAAAATCATGCAAAGAAGAGACTCATACATTCTAAAATACATACAACACTGTATATTACCTATATTGAATTAGTTCGAAATTAAGATAGGCCTGACGGCCCTGGGATCTTGGACTATTATGTATGTTATGAACTGTTCATTGTTCATTAGTCAATTGTTAATAGTAAATAGTCAATGTTTGAAATAGACGCATTAAAATAGTGGCTAATTCATTTCCAGCATAATGAATTACTATGCAGTCTATTGATAACCCAGGTAGAAAAAGTGGTTGTCACACACGCAGTACTGGCGTAGTAATCTCCCAGCCAGTAGTGGGTTTCAAATTTAAATTGGAAAAAAACGAGAACTATTTTGAACAATGAAAACAAGTAAAATACATAGTGCACTGGGTCTTCTATATGAAGCTGTAAACCATATTTTGAGAAGATGTGTGGTAATTACTGAGTTGCTACCACAGTTGTAATTTTTTTCCATACATTATTTTTTTAATTACAGAGTTTATGAAAAAATATTCAAATACGAAAACGGAATGTAATAAGGGGTAGAAGCGAACCCCATCATTATTTTCTGAATATTAACTAGTCAAAGGGTCTAACAAATTGATTTGCCTTGATTTCCAACTGACAAGGCTACTGCTAAGTGTAAAATATGACGCGCATGAGCTAACCCCTGCAGTCATTGCGAATGAGTAATGTGCCGAAAAGCATTTTAAAATTTGTGAAATTTTATAAGTACATACATACATGCATACATAAGCTTATTAAGTGAAGTGATATTTTGACCAGTTTTGGCTATTTTTCTTTTGTATATTTACTGTTTATAACTTTTTTTATAAAAGTCTAGCACATTACATAACCAGCCTCACATAAATCCACATTCCAAACAACAATTTAACAATTGGACCCAAAAATGTTTAACTTTTATTTATGCAGTTTTATAGCCCATTAATTTTGGTAGATTAAAGTGCAAATTTCAAGATGCTAGATTTTTAATATATTTGTTGAAATACGGTGTTGTGCAGTTTCTTCCAAATAAAGTATGCTCGACAATTTCTTGCATTATTAGAAAAGTTTTAACCAAACTATCCACAAAGCATAAAAAAGAATTAATGAATGGTCGCAAGGTTAGAATTTGGTACCGGATAAATAAATTCAAAAATTAAGTTGCATTGAAAAATAATCAATTCGATTTATGTAAAAACGAACTTATTAAATGCCTCAACTTCAAACAGTAGCCAATTATTCGGCGCTGCCGGTGAACAAAACCATTGTAAGCACCCTCAATTAATTTGAAATAGGCGGTGGCGCTCAAGTGACTCAATTAAGTGCTAAAGCAACACTAGCTAGCCGGCAATAAATTTTTGAGGGATCTGGTGAATTTGATGTGCCACTCGATACACTACATAAAACTTATACATACATACATACCTAAGCGTAAGCTTTTGTGTGGCTTTTCTGCGGTGTTGAATGCAGTTACAGTATGTTGAAAGCNTTATACATACATACATACCTAAGCGTAAGCTTTTGTGTGGCTTTTCTGCGACACAAAAACACAAAATCACAGCACGAAAACAAATAAACGCTCCAATGCATTTCGGAAGGAAATTGTTGCACAGTGTGTTAAGTTTGTTTTTTTTTTTTTGGATTCGCTCGCAACGCGGTGGCATGCAGCAGCACATAAATTAACCCAACGAAGTCATTTTACTCCATTGCAATAACATTAGAGAAGACAGAAAAATGAGCGTAAGTGTGTTCTTGTTATTACACTTTTCCTGCCTTTTAGTAATGTTTACAGAGAAAAGGAACGCAGCCACTTTGATGCTGTTGGCAAGGCAAGTGCACCACTACAAAAAAAAAAAATCGGGCATACAATCATTTAGAAACATGCATATATCTACACATAATGCATATATTTATTTGCACTAACAGGGTGTGGCATGAAAAATGCCGACAACAAACACCTTTGAAAACAGACCAACAGCACTTCGATAACGCTTCATCCGTCGAAGTAGCGAAGAAAAAAAAACTTATGGGAAGGGAGATATCTTGGATGAACTGCCAACTATTTAGTATAAGAACACATACATACATATTTACTGCTTGATTTATTTATTTAATTGCGAGTGTATGGCATCCCATGTTTAAAACAAACATACTGTACATTAGACTGCATCACCAAAAAAAAGTTGCGGTTTTCCGCCGGGATTACAAAATTTATTATATTCTAAGACGTCCACCAAAATATTTCGGAAAAATACTAAGATTTAAGTGAGCTGGACCGATTTGAAAATACCTCCAAAAATGGAGTTTTTGTGAATGAAAAATAGTTTCATAAAAAACTTTTTGAAAAAAGTCCCCTCATATGACAAAACAGATTAGACTTAAAAAATCTGCATAAAAATATTTAAAAATCTTTTCAACGGAATCGTAATAATGACATTTTTGATACTGTTTTTTCTACTTTTATCAAAGATTGATTTACGAAAAACTTAAATAACTGGGCCAAAACTATTCTGATTTGAACTTATGGGATCTCGGTAGCAAGGTATTTTCCCACTATTTTATTTATGTGCAAACAAAGTCATTCGTGTCCCAATTTTTTTTTTTTCAAATACCAACAAATCTTAATTCAACTTTGAATGATGTTCGTTCATCCTACCTTTCTCTTTCATCCTTTGAATGAGTTTATCAGCAAAGAAATAAAAAGGGCGAGAAAATACCCTTCCAATGATACTTCACAAGTCTAAATCAGAAGAGTTCAGGTTCACTTATTCAAATTTTTCTTATACCAATCTCTGAAAAAAGTTAAAAACAGCATAAAGAATTATTACGATTCCGTTCAAAAAGTTTTTTTTTAAGTTTTTAAAAATATGTTTGTGTAAATTTTTTAAGCTTAGACCGTTTTGTCATTTGAGGGGATTTTTTCAAAAAACATCTTTAAAAAATATTTTTATTCATAGAAAACTCCATTTTTGGGTGTATTTTCAAATCGGTCCAGCTCACGTAAATCTTAATATTTTTTCGAAATATTTTTGTAGGCGTTTTAAAATATAATAGATTTTATAATTCCAATGGAAACACATTTCCGAATTTTTTGTATGGGGAATGATGCAGTCTACTGTACACATATTTGTGTGACAACCAGTGTTGCTGTTTTGGACATTCTAGAACATTTGTTACAATAATTTTCTAAATTTTCAATTGGTAGATTAGTTTTTCATTTGGTATATTTTGCAAGAAGATTTTTCGGCCCTCATTCATTTCAAAAAATAAAAAAATAAAAATTAAAACGAAACTTATAGGTCAAACAAGTAAAGAAGTATAAGTAATTTTAGTATATGTAATTTTAGTCCGATTTGAAAAATTTTCAACGAAGTGCTTTTCTATATAAGGTTATTAAGTGAACCGAGTTTGGTAGAAATAGATAAATCGTTTATCTGAATAAACATTTGTGGTCATAATGGGGCCAAAATTTTATAATAATCTAATTTTCTACTAAGTGATTATTGCAACAGTCGATTTTAAGTGAACTAGCTTTAGTAGTTACTGATTTGCCGCTGTTTTCGTGTTTCTGTAAATTACTTTAATTATCCACAGGAGGCGGGCATGTTTATTGCCCGATTACACAGATTTCCAACAGATTTCTTATCTAGACCCTAGGCAAGGCTCGTACTGAGTTTGGTCAGGATTAGTGAAGCGGCTACTGAGATACAGCATTTCAACATAACTGGGCGGGGTCTTTCAATAAATTGGACCCGATATTTACTGAAATATCGTTGATCATGCATTTTTCGAAAATATCGTTACATAGCAAGTGGGCGTGGTTATAGTCCGATTTTGCCCATTTTCAATACCAACCCACCTTGTACACGGACGGGCGGACAGACAGACAGGGCTTAATTGACTTTTCTTTTCCTTCTGATTATTTATGTATACATTTGTCTATATCTATCTCGATTCGTTTTGGCTATTACAAACAACCGTTATTATGTGAATAAAATTATAATGGCCTTGTGCATAAGTGCGCTCGCGTATAAAAGTTCTAGCATATTTTAAATAAATACTTATGCAAAAAGATTTATACAGGCGGGTGAGCTCCCTTATAAGCAAAAATCTTTCAAGTAAAAGTGTCACCGTTTTTGGAATATTGAATTTTTTTTATTTCATAAATTTTCATTGATTTAGTAAATATTTTAAACATACTTCCAGATAGTTGCTTTACCATATTCAAATGTAATGTAGTTAAAATATATCAAGGAACCATTATAAAATTAGGACTATTGTGGGATTTTTGACTTTTTTAAATATTGTTCCCCAAATTTGACTATCTGTGGTGAAAAAAAATGTACTAAGCTATAACTATACATACATATAAAAACAGGAAAGTTATAGCCGCTTTTGTTGGAAAGGGGCTGAGACTCGTTAGAATGTATTTAATAGATTTAAATTCAAGTTGCTCTTGTTGCAGGCCAATAACATGCTAAATAGTACAAAGGTACATTATTACCTTCTCCCGTCATTATTTTATGATACTTGCCGGAATTCGTGAAAGTGGATTTTGGGAAATTGGACCCTTCAAACATTGTAATATTGATACTATGACGCATTAATATGCGGATATTCATCTTATTTACGTGGAGGATTGTTGTAATGCCGCTCTATGCAGAGCGATACCTCAATGGTCGGCATCCGGGTCGTGAAGTTTTCCGCCGGATCCAAAGAAATATATCTGAATGTAAGTAATTTTTACACCTTTCTTCTTTGAAGTCATTCTTCTTCTAACTTTAATTTTTCACTCTTTTAAGGTCACATACCTGGAAGGTGTGGCCGCGAGGCACGACGTCCTGCAACAGTTGATGCAGAAGCTGTGTTAGAGTAAGTGGAACGAGGTCAGTCGACTTCAGTGAAAATTATAGAAAGACGGATTGAATACCAAAATCTACAGTTCACAAAGCTTTCAAAGACCATCGCTTTCATCCCTACCACATTCAACCTGTTCAGACTCTACAAGAGAGAGAGAGAGAGAGAGTACCTGGCGAGGGTTAGATTTAGCCGGGAAATATTGCGAATGCATGAATCTGACCACAACTTTTTTAATAAAATAATTTGGAGCGATGAATCATCACGCAAACGTTTTTATTTTTTTAAGAGGTGCCGAGCTTGTATTAGAATAAAAGGTAGCTAATCTGAGCACATTTTATCAAGAAATGAATAAATTTTTCTTCAAACAACTCATGTATATTTTACTTCACGTGAACGCATCCTTCACAAAAAATATTGATAAGGGCTAGTCCGAATTCTGGTAGGTATCATAAAATAATGTACTATTTAGCATGTTATTGGCCGACAACAAGAGCAACTTAAATTTAAATCTATTAAATACATTCTAGCGTGTCTCAGTTCCTTGGCGAAAAAAATGTCCCCTTCTTTTACGGCAACATAATCGGAATGCAACATTTTAAAGAAAGAGCATGCCATATGCATCGGGAGATGCTGAGAAAAGAACACGAAAACTTGACAGCTCTTTGGCCCAACGCAGAATTAATGCAACATTATGGCAAGAAAAGAAAACGATTTTGGTTTAAAAACTCCTAAAATGTAATTTGGAGATAATTTAATTATTTTGCACCCGACTAGTTGATTTTTCTCAGTCCATTTTGATACGTGTCAGCTGACATTGTGCGAGAAATACAAATATGCTTGAATTCGTCATCACAAGTACACATGTATGCACTTGTTCATGGTGGTCGGATACAACCGACAACGACGGATTTTTATTTGGCCGAAACCGATGACAGTGTGCGCATTACGAAAGATGATAACCAGCTGGTTAACAGGTTATTTTAATTTGTAATTATTTAAAGTTGTGGGGGAAAGGCACTGCTCGAACTTTTGATTTTAAGTAATGTCTATCTTTAGCGAACATATTCTCACTGACGTTGTATTTTTTAGTAGCAGTGTCAGTTTTTCTTTAACTCATATTACATATTTGCCACACAAAATGTCTACATAAATATGGATATTATAAAAAGTATTTTCATTGTTACTGGGCCGCCAAGCCACGCAATTTCACTGTTTGAAAGAATTGCGTATCGGCTGCATAACCATCATCACGCTTCTGATCATCCAATTTGCCTGCAGCGCCCTTCTCGCAGTACATACTTTTAATGCTCTGCAACAGGGAAACATACATATATTTTACATTATTCCATTGCTCCAAGCAGGAAATTAAAGGATACCATTTTTTACTTATCAGCTGACCCCTTTCGGCAGGATTGCCTTCCCTCTCGCCGTTTGCCTGGTGGATGGTCCAGCACAAGCACAGATAGAAGGGGAGAAAAACGTATTAGTGAAGTCGTAAAAAAAGCAAAATTTATTATTATTGCCACAAAAGTGCTATTTCAATTTAAAGTTTAGAAGATTAAGTGGAAAATCGAAACTGTAAAACCCAAAACCGAAAGGACACGCATGAAGAGACGACAACTGCTCCCTGCTTCCAAGCGCGCACTGGTCGCATCACAGCATCATCAATGGTGCTTAAAAAGTTGTCGCACTCACACTATACAATCAAGGAGATGAAGGTGCGGTAGGACGAACTGTTTATTGTGCGGTTATCAACCGTTTGCTGTGTCGGTGGCACTCATTAAACTTCTATTGAAGCCTCAAAAAGTGCAATGCGTCTGGTAACGTGAAGAATCTTGTGACTCGAAAAACGCAAAAAAAAACACTTTTATGTAATTACAGTTGCACTTAATTTCACAGTCACTTTGTTCGTTTTGTGCCCCTAAAATTAAAATACTTATAGGAAATGCAGTCAACGGCATACAGAAGCCGAATTGTAAGACCAATGTAGCGATTCAGAGTGAAAGTGTAATAAAAAGGAACTATATCCTTCGCTAAAGTTGCTGTAATGCTGTGTCCCTTGCCAGGTACAATCGCGTCTTGCGCTAGTCTGTAGTGTGCGCCTTGCGTAACTATTTGCTGCACTGCTTAGATTTGATGCATACCATATATGTATATACATAGGTAGAATGTGGCGAACGTCACAGTGGATTTCAAGTTCAAAATAAACACATACCAAGTGGACCAAATTTTACTACTTCTGAAAGAAATGTTGAATTGTAATTGTAATTATTTGCCTATTTTTTCAGTTTTGTTTAATTTGGCCACCCTTAAAAACTGTTATATTTGGCACTTACACATTTCATATGGTATGACAGAAATACACTCGGTGGTTTATTTTTGCCTACCGTGGTGCGACCGCTATTACTTAGAAAAAAGTAACTACGCCTGGGCCACACTGGAGAAGTGAAACTTACGTTACATATCTATTTTGTCTCATAACCAATATACATACATACATACATCTGCTTTTGCTTAAGGCTATATTTTTTGTCTTTTTTATCCCTAACTCTACCCCTGTTTCTTATAGTTAATTACATTTATGTATGTTATTCTGTCTTCCTTTATCTTCAGTTTAATCTTTCTACTCTATCGATAACAAAATCGATGGTAGCACTGAACAAAATATCGATAACAAAACCAAAAAAACTATGGATAACAAAATCTATGACAAATTGGATAAAAATTTCGATAGCAAAATCTATAATAATAATCGATTAGAAAATCGATAAAAAATGGTTTAGGAAATCGATAAAAATATTGATAACAAAATCGATAAATAATAGTTAACAGTACCGATAACAAAATCGACAAAAATATCGATAAAAAATTCGATAAAAATATCGATAATAAAATCTACAACAATATCTATAACGAAACCAATATCAATATCTATAAAAAGAACCAATGACAAAATCGTTAAAAATATCGATTACAAAATCGATAACAAAATCGACAAAAATATAGATAACAAAATCGATAAAAATATCGATAACAAAATCGACAAAAATATCGATAACAAAATCGATAATAAAATCTACAACAGTATCGATAAAAAAAAACCAATAACAATATCTATAAAAAGAATCAATAACAAGATCGTTAAAAATATCGATTACAAAATCGATAAAAATATATAAAAAAAATCGACAACAAAATCGATAAAACATAAAGAATAATTGAATAAAGCAGCTTTTGCTGTCAGATTAAATTAAGCAAATACAAACAAAGTGTGTGCCCTAAGTTACTGCTGATAGCTACCACAAGTTAAAGGAGAATAAATAAATTGGGAGTAAAAATATTTAACTAAATAGAGAAAAAAACAACTGTAATAATAAAAATGCCCAAGCGGGGAAAGGTAAGGGTAATATTTAAAATGGAAATAGTCTTGTCAGAAAAAAATGTATGTTTTTAGAGAAAAGAAGGGCAGTAGAATAACTCTAAAACTGCGGTTAAAGTGAAAAAAGTTAAAATTTTCCACAAACTTATGCGTTTGGCTAAGCGCGTTTTAATTAATCAGGTTAGCCTCTAATGGTCTGTGAGTATTTAGGGTAATACAAATTTTAAAACTTAAAGCAATAAAAACAAAGACAAAAGCTAAGAATAGGAGCAGTACACAGCTGCTGTCTCTGCGGATTATGGTGTTCTACTGCACACAAATAAAGGTAACACAATCCTGGCTAAACTTACAACACAGGCAAAAGGATGGACAACAACAAAAAATAGACAAAATATCAAAACTACAACGAACGCTAGTACTTCCAGACAACCAGCGAGATAGCAGTACCGTCAACAGTAGATATATGTATTCCAGCTTTGGCTTGATTCAAACGTCGTCATGGCACTCAAATACAGTGTAACCAGGTTAACCTTTTGAGGCTAGCTTTAGCTTTTAATTTTATGCTATAACCGTCGAATTTTAGGTATTACGTCGTGGCTTTTTTCCAACATTTTTTTTTATTTAAATATTTATAACTATATACGAACCGCAACTTTAACAAAAGATTTATTTAGTAGTCATAATCCTTAATATTTCAAAGACTGCATAAATAGCTTACCGTTCAAAAGATAAAATGGTAACGCAAACTGAAATTTCATTGAGAAAATTTCGGTTTCACCAGAAATTAAAGTGAAAACTTTTTTTATATAAAAAATAATTTTTCACCTAAATTGCTGCCTGGCTGCAATTTAAAACGAAAAATGTGTCTATAAACTGTGTGTGTTACCATTTGATTTGTTGACACTTACTGCTAGTATTGTGATGTAGAAAACAAACAAAAAATCCATATCTCAATTTTCGGGCTTTACCTTTCCAGAACTGAACTCCTTTTTGCATATGTGCCTCGAAATAGTAGTACAGTCCTTATTCGCCTGATGAGAAGTTATTTTGTGTTTTGTTAAGAATATCGTTTTTGTTAATTGCGTCGTGTTAATGAAGGATTTTTGGGGTTGAATATGCCGACTTCTTTTTAACTAAATTTTGTACTGAATATACTTAGCTTCTAACCTTTTTTTTAAATAAATTGAACTTCGGTTTTTGTGAACATCTAGTCACACTGCTCAAATACTCGAGGCCTACCCCAATAGAATACCAGCGACTTCACATAACTAGTATAACTAATTAGGTAATTTTCATTCAATTCTGAGGGGGAGGGGGGGGGGGCAATACCGATGCACTACTTTTTAATATTGTTTCTGTAAATGTCTTTATGAATGTATATATCTTTAGATGTGGTAGCAAAGAAAATCTATTAAAATTCATTAACTGCTAAACTGCGCACCTCAAATTGCCGCAGTTCATCTTATGTATGTAAAAAATCTCTCCATAAACATTTGGAGGCGGAGAATAGGTTTTAGAGTATACAGCCAGAAGTATACCAAGAAGGGGAATGAAAGAGAAAACTCCGAAATTCGACAAAGTAAAGAAATGTGGCACAACGTACTGTAATGCGGAAGAAGTGCTTGTCGGCATTTAAGTAGTCAAAGTTTTATGCATCTAATTAAAACCAGCAAGAACGACAAGTGAAGATGTCTGGAAGCAGGAGTAATTGAGATTAGTTGATAATATACATAAGTAGTAAAGTAAGCGTAAGAACAAGACCATTAAAATGAAAAGCAAAGAACCAAAAGTCATTTAAATGTCACCGGATGAACTGCGTAATTGAATCATTATCTCTGATATTTGATAACTAAATACTTATAAAATGTATCTCTTCATAATTAAGTTACATAAAGAAGTTGTTTGTATCGAGGGCAAAAAAAATCAAATTAGATTTAAGGTTCAGTGATTTTGCTTGCAAAGTCTATTAATAATCTAAACGTTATCCTAATTCTGGAAGTAATTTATACGTCTAATTTAGACCTTAGCATTGGACTGGCTATCGCTTTACTATGAAAAATTCATAAAAACGTAGTCACCCAAGTAATTAGCAACGATTCCAATCACAACACTGTTCGGAAGTCGATTGGGGTATTGATGAAACCAAGTTTTTCTGAAAGTCTGGATTATATATAGAAACGTTTTGTTTTTTTCAATTGAAATCGGTAGTCGGAAATTTTTTCAATCTCTTTTTCGCGCGAATTTCCATACGATTATCTGGGATTTAGTTTTAGATAATTTTGCTTT
>NW_016161036.1:31752-43878 GCF_001687245.7 Rhagoletis zephyria
TATATCAGCATTTAAAACCATTAAAATTGATTTATATGCAAATATTTACACCAAAAGTCTTTTGTTTTGGGGCGTTTTCAGCTACAAATAATCCGAATCTGTAATTATATAGTTTTACCAAAAAAAGGACACTGGGCGCGCTTTGGTACAAAACAACATGAAGAAACATTGTTTAGCAACATTTTTGTGAAACATTGTTTGAAATGTTCCTTAATGTTTCCTCCAAGTTGTTTTCCATCAAACCGCACCCTAGCGGCCATTTTTGGTAAAACTAAATTGCAAATTCAGATTCCTAGGACCCCAAGACCCTCGCAGGGATCTTCTCTATGTATAAATATTTGCATTTAAATCAATTTTAGTTGTTTTAAAACACCTAAAATCGCAAACCTGGGGAAACTTAGAAATAACATTCCTACATACAATCCAGACTTTCAGAAAAACTAGGTTTTATCAATTCCCAAAAAAAAAACTGAAAATATCGTACAGTGTAACGAATGTACATATCTGTAACACCACAAAAGCCGATACATACTACCAAAATGCAACCTTGCACTAACTTACATTCTTCTTTCCACTGCCGTTCTTGTCACCTTAGTAAAATAGAAAAATAAAGTTTTACTCTCTCTTCTATTCTTGCGCTCATCTCAAACACTCATGATTAATATCATCGTTTCCTTTACATCTATGTAACGGCGCATTTACATTGGGCAATACTGTCAAGACAATGAAGATACACGTATTAGTTGTCAAAATTGTTGCAATGGTAAAGTTTGCATGTAGTAGTGAAAAAGTGTGCATGTATTGCTATTGTCATGACAGTATTGTCCGGTGTAAACCCTAAGTATGTCTCAAGTACTTTTCAATACTAGTTCAATAAGTGTGGGAAAAACTTCGAAGTCGCTGCGGTCCTAATTGCAGTGCATTGTCTTAGCGAGCAATTGGGTATAGTCTTTAAGTGCATGTATTGCTATTGTCATGACAGTATTGTCAGGTGTAGACCCTAAGTAAGTCTCAAGTACTTTTCAATACTAGTTCAATAAGTGTGGGAAAAACTTCGAAGTCGCTGCGGTCCTAATTGCAGTGCATTGTCTTAGCGAGCAATTGGGTATAGTTTTTAAGTGATTCTAAAAAGCTTTTTGATACTCTTATGTATTTCTGACTATTGTAAGTAGTTAGAACTAGATCCCATTTAATGTAGTTACATAGTTCATATTAGTTCGAACTAAATTTTTATATAAAGCAGATGATATACGTATGAAATAGAAATTAAGAATACAAATTATGAGGTTTAGACGATAACAAAAAGTAACTTTTTTTGAAGTTGATCCATTTTAATAAGCAACACAAAAGTTTCAACTGAAAACTTTCATAACTGTTCGTGAAATTAGTTGAAACTGGCTAATCTGTAAATCAAATTGGCAACGAGCGAATGCAGATCTAGTAGCTTTCATTGTGGGGATAAATAATTTCATGGATTTTTTTGTCCCTATAAGCTGTCTACTGCCTGCTTAACGGCAGAGTAGATTTGTGAAAGGAAAATCTCCATTGACGGTGGCAACGTCAACAATGCGTTAAACAGTTGGCAGCCAATCGAGCGTTAAATTGTGGTCAACGAAATCGCATCTTCATATTCAAAGAGTTTAGCTAAGTTGAGTCGATTGTCACGAGTGACTTTGTGGCATACTACGTGAACCGTTTTATGCGTAGAAATATAAGTCAGACGTAAGAATGAGGTTGAAAATTAGAAAGGAGATGGCAGTAAGCATCGGCAGTAGGTAGAGGCAAAATAAAGGCACAGATGTCTTTCTTGTTGATAAAGTAAGAAATTCAATAATTTTTGTTAGCCTATTATTTTTAATGGTAATTTCTTTACTTGCAAGAGAAATGGCTTTTGTTCTTCGTCTTTCGTCAAAGTACTATTATAATTTTGTATTAACGCCCTACCCCGCTCAGCAATATTATTAACATATGTGATACTCTTAATCGTCTCTAAGACAACCAACCTAAGGGTAAGTTTTTAGGTAATTTAATGCCCTACAGGAATACGCCTTGAAAAAGTTGTATCTTAAACAGTTCAATAGTTATAACATTTTAATGAAAAATTTCAAATGCCCACCGACTCCTTTTAAAATTGGAATACAAATTTTTAAAAGTTGATGAATTTTCTACTCGGTAAATAGGTCCTTTAGGGCCAAAATTTTTTGGAATAGTTTCTTCGGCTCACTCTAAAACATATACTGAGTTACATACATACATAGATGTGTACAGATAATAAATTTTGTGTTGATTGCCAGCTCTAAATATGTACATATGTATGTACGCAGAGGAAGAAAAACTCATGTAGTGCTTCACAACCACTTAACTCATAAATCTCCTAATGCTAAAGCCATAGATAAAGTTTGAAAAGTTGTCAGCAAAATAGTAAATACATAACATAAAAACTTTAAAATAATATAAATGCATATACATTTCAAATTATATGCTGAAAGGTATGATTTTATGAAAATAATATAATTTTGCTGATTATTTCCATTTTATTTTACCACTATTAAAGCCTGCTTATGGCAACTCGACTTAACTTAACGGAACTTAATACTTATTATTAAGTTACGTCAAGTTTCGGCTGCTCAATTATATGCAACATCCATTTAAGAGAATTTTTAAGTGAGAGTCTTTAAGTTACGTTAAGTTGCCATAATCCGACTATTAACCTTTTCTGTTTTTCCAGCGATTTTCTTCATCAGTAGTTTGATTTTATTGTAACAAAACAGGCTTTAACACAAATGACAAAATTTACACAGAATAAGATACTTTTTTAATTTTGTCTCTTTAAAATTATTAATATTTTTAATTTTTCATCAAAAAAAATCTGCTATGATGAACTAATTTCTCAGAAACTAAAAGGCCTATCGAAAAGTGATGTAGTCTCATTTCAAAATTTTTCACATAAATCGTGTTTACGACAAACGCGCAATGTGATATTGAACTTGGGATTTTGTTTTAGATATTTTTTAAGAGAACATGTAAAAATTTTTGTACGATCAGTCAATAAAGTTTTGGTACAGCGAATTTCCTACAATACGGGCAACTATTTTTTAAATATTGCTGAGTGAAATAGCGTAAATATATAGTACCGTTATTCTATTGAATTTAGATGTGTACATTTTTACCTGCCGCTCTCTCTTAAAATACATACAACTTTAAAATTTAACTTACCCGCGCAAATCCTATGCAATTGGAGGGAGATTGACTGTTCTTGGAATTACGACGCAATTTGCATTCAGTAATAAAGCCAACACTGATTGGACTAAATTCCCATAAATAAGTTGAAATTGATTCCAGTAGTATACAACATATACATTGGGCCATATGAAAAGTCTCGCGAAGTTTTGTGTAAATTTAAAAAAATTCCTAATTTCCTAAAAAATGGAAAAAGCCCGCGGGCGTTATTTCATCTTTATTGTGGCTCTTGTCTCCATTTTAGAACACGTATGTACATCTAAATAAAAACTAACCAACATGATAACATTGAACTAAATATTTGTTTTATTTTATTATACGAAAAAATTGAAATTAACAAATTTCAATGCATATATTTAATACATGTGTATATATATATGTACATGGGTGTGAAAATTAAATAACTCAAAGTTTCAACAAAAAAAGGAATATGAAAAGGTAAAAAGTTAAATAAATACTTTCGTCGATTGTCGAATAATTTGACGGAAAATTGGACACAAAATGCTTGTATTACCATTTACATTAGTACGCCTACTGTGCTCTGCAAAACAATCTGTGCAAAGTTTAAAATGATTGGTCGAGCTTCTCCTCCGATTGGCGGTGTGTACCTTGCTGTCACACAAACTACTCGATCACGGCTGATTTATGTTATTATGCCCTTTACTCATTTTTGTTGTTTGCGAAAATTTTCAGTCGCCTTTTCAGTTAAAAGAACCCGTGCGTCATCCACATCACCACAGTATTTCTGCGGCGTGGGTACACAAACAACGCCAACTCCTCATCGTACATTCATAAAGAACATTTAAATAATGTAAGTATATAAACAAATAAATTTTCCGGCGTAATGGCGAGGGGGAAAGCGAGCCTGTTGGCGCTCAACCACGGCGGTACGAGTTGGAGCCATCGCGCTGAGAACAAATATGCGCATCGCATTGAAAGGTAAAAAAAACAGTAACAATTTACCTTTAATTTCCATTAATTCGCTTATCAGTTATTGGCAAAAATGCCGTTCGATTATATGCGTATACTACACTGTATGCAAAAATAGAGAGCAATTGATTTAAAATACGTTCCATTTTATGCAAATGTATGCCTGTATACATAATTGGAATGTTTCAGTAAAACAAAGCCAGAGAAAATACTACTCACGGGTTTCATTTCCTTTTTTATGAAATAAATCAAGCGGGCGTTATTTCCTTTTCTTTGAGAAATAAAGCCCACTGCCATTATTGCTCTTTCGCAGAGGAAATAACGCCCATGGGCTTTCTTTCTCTTTTTTGGGAAATAAAGCCCATGGGTTTGGAAAAATGTCGAAAAATCGAACACCCTACTAAATACGTTTACTTTAAACGGCTGTCGACTTGTATGAGAAATTTTTTTTGTTACATAGAAAAATATCTTTTATCATATGTGTTTTGTGCACCAGCGATACCAGCAAAACCAAATTTTTAACTTACATAATTATTAAACGCAATCTATAGACTGATTTATTAGAGTAAACGCATTGTTTTTTTCGAAATGGATCAGAACTTTTATTAGAGAATGCACTCACATAATAAATCACGTATTCGCCGCATTGTTGTATTAATTCCCTAAGTAAATGTAGACGAACACATAACTACAAGCAAGAAACCAGACACACAACAATAAATAATCTGTTTGGTTAGGGGCGAAATCACGGTTTGAGAACTGTTATCAGTGTCATTGATGTATTTATATCACGCATGAAAAAATATATACTATATAAAAATACATACATATGTATGCACATATTTGGCGCTTACATTTTTGTCAGCAACTTCCCTGCAAAGATCGTTGGTAAATTGGAGTACTTACAAAAGTGTTCCTCTGTCATGCTGTAGCGGACCAACTCGTGTCTCTGCGCCAGCTTATTGTTTGTTATCCGATNTCTTGGTTTTTATTAATTTCGAAAAAGCATTTGAGAAGTGAAGAACAAAAGCGTGTACAAACGAAAAAATATAACAACAATGCCATTGTTAATATGTTGGAGTAGTTTTGTGCTACTCTGATGTAATGCAGGGATGGAGTATATGGTCCTGCCCTAGGACATCGCAATGTTAATTGGACCATATTTTTTATATGAATTGTGGTTAATTTTGGAGTACTCCTTGGTCCTTCGGGAGTACTCTTTACATGCATGCATGGAGTAGTCGCGATTTTTGCAGGGATATGGCCACTTTTCTTTTCAAATTTGTGTTGTGCGCCGTAACATTGTTACACAAATGGTGGAACCTCATGATTCAATAACACAAGGTTCGATAAACTGACAGTTGTCTCTCTCGCACCGCTCCCTTAGCAGTGGCACCGTGTTGCTTCTTTGCAAATATACATGGAAACAGTGTAGCTTTGGTGTGAAATAAAAGTATAAGCTTTTGTGCAATGTTTATTTGTATATGAATATGAAGCATATTTAACTGATGAAAACATAAGCCTTGGATGTTTACATCGATCTCATAGTAGTCTTATTTTAATTTTGAGTCATTTTGCAGTTTGTATACAGCTCAATAGCATATAAATTACGTAAATCACGTAGATATATCAATATTACGTTCAACATTTCGTTTAAAATGCCAGATTTCCTGCAAATACATTAGAATTTACAAAAGGAATTTCACTACTAATTGCCTACTTTGCGTACTTTTCTACTACCATTTTCGCAACAAGGGATTGCATTCTTGCCCTTTCTCTGTCCTTCGTAAATGCAACCTTTTGTAAGGGAGTGTCAAACCGCAGCTGTCAATAATTATCTAACCTTGTATTATTGAATCATGGTGGAACCTACAAACAGCTTAACTCCAACTTTGAAAGTGAGATGGTTGTTGTGAGAAGCCTTTTCAAGACAGAAAAATGTTCGGGGTTTTGATATTATTTATTTATTTTATTTTTTCTGATTAGGAATCGAACATGTGTTCTACTGAGTGGCATTAACACATCTAACCACTTGGCTATGGCCGCCTCAATGTTCAACTGACGTGGGGGCGTTTGCGTATCGGCTTAGCACAGCTGCTGATGCTACTGATTAAGTCATTCTCACAAAATAAATGGTCAGACATACATCCTCGTATAATAATACCCACGCTTAAGAGCTGGCATCCATTGTACATGAAACCACGAATTCGACTATCCGCTGGTATGTCGCAAAAATATATGTATTGTATGTATATGCGAGTGTATGGAAATACATTTACTTGCTGTCAATACCCTGCAGAAAAAAATTATCAATTGATAAAAAATAACCTACTTGTAGTTAGCTTTTTTGCGGGATTTCTATAAAATATATAACTTGCAGTTAGCTACAAAAAGCTAACTTGAAACAAGTGGACAAGTAATGCAGGAGTAAAGCTCGAGATTATTTTCTTTAAACGCGTTTCTATTTAAATATCCTGCACTTCGCAAATACTTTTTCGAATTGAGGACAAATAAAAGGAAGATCGAAATTTCATATTATCATTTTGACGTTATGCCTGACGAAGTTCGAATATGGGACCACCTACAGCAGAATATGGAAACCAATATGAAATGTAATAAAATAAAGTAAATAAAAATAAAAAAATAAAAAAATATTTTTTTTCTTCTAATTTTCGTTTTTGGTGTTTCCGACAGGGTAGGAGTTTTTCTATTGATATTTTAAGTCCAAAAGTAGTTAGTTACAAGTTAGTTACATCAAATGCAGAGGTAACCACCCTTGACTACATCTAATGCAGAGGTAAACCACCCTTGACTATTTCGCGGCCATTGCCATAGAAACATATGTAGTTAGTTTTCTCCAAAGAAAATATACAGATAATAAGTGACTTTTTGCTCCTTCGTAATCAACTTAAACTTAGCTTATAGTTAGATACATTTCCTGCAGGGTATGCAGCATTACAGCAACCCCAACCGTTAATTCAACCATCATTGGCTGCAACAGCAGTCACTCACCCATTCCGGAACTTTGTTGGTGTCGATGTTGACGATATGAATGAATTATGATGTGATGCGATGCGATGTGATGCATCCTGACATTCGTTAAACTTGCAACGCACCAGAAATGGCGGCAGCAACATAATGACAAAAAAACGAGAAGGAGAAAGTAAACAAAAGCGATGGATAATAGGGTATAGCGCATACACAAACGTGTATGTACAGTAATAGTAATAAAATACTTTGACAAAATTCCAGAAAACCGCAGCCGTGTTCGGATACCGCGATTACAACACCGCTACATCAGCAACACGCATGTTTTTCAGACTGACTGACAAGCTGACAAATGGAGGGAAACAACGCTGCGTTACGCAACGCACCTCAGGCCTCATGTCAGCCCATGCAATGCGTTATTTTGCGGTGCGCTTTTGTGGCCATTGTACAGGCGACATAATTTAAATAATTGAAAGTCCNGATGTGATGCGATGCGATGTGATGCATCCTGACATTCGTTAAACTTGCAATGCACCAGAAACGGCGGCAGCAACATAATGACAAAAAAAGGAGAAAGTAAACAAAAGCGATGGATAATAGGGTATAGCGCATACACAAACGTGTATGTATAGTAATAGTAATAAAATACGTTGACAAAATTCCAGGAAACCGCAGCCGTGTTCGCATACCGCGACTACAACACCGCTACATCAGCAGCAATGACAGCAGCACGCATGTTTTTCAGACTGACTGACAAGCTGACAAATGGAGGGAAAACAACGCTGCGTTACGCAACGCACCTCAGGCCTCATGTCAGCCGATGCAATGCGTTATTTTGCGGTGCGCTTTTGTGGCCATTGTACAGGCGACATAATTTAAATAATTGAAAGTCCCCTCATGCGGCCACTGCCACTGGCATTCAGCTCTGCTTATTGGAGCTGCTGCCGCTGCGGTATGAAATGACAAAAGATGTGAGCTAATGATTTTTTTTTGCTGTCATACGTCCATTCATATACGTAAATGGTATGTATGTATAATTAAAAAAAAAATACACCTTTCTAAAAATGTATTCCATATTATATTCATTTACACATTTGTACATACATACATATGTAGTATGTGTATGCTCACACACAAATGGNTCCCCTCATGCGGCCACTGCCACTGGCATTCAGCTCTGCTTATTGGAGCTGCTGCCGCTGCGGTATGAAATGACAAAAGATGTGAGCTAATGATTTTTTTTACTGTCATACGTCCATTCATATACGTAAATGGTATGTATGTATAATTAAAAAAAAAAATACACCTTTCCAAATATTTCTTCCATATTATATTCATATACATACACATATGTACATATGTACATATAGGTATGCTCACACACAAATGATTTAAGCGCCGCAGTTAAAATCATAAATAGTGCGAGGCATCCTTACATTCAAACTGTAATCGCATCTCTCGTCCATGTCGGCTGCAGCGTTGGCGGTTATCTTAAATTTAAAGACAATTTATTCACGTAGTATTTTCGTTTGACTTAACTCCGCTTTGCATTGTTTTTTCATTCTTCTTCTTCTACCAAGATACCAAAAACATTTCCAGTTGCCCCCCTTCTTTGCGTAGTTGCACCAGTTGTTCATGCCGAGTGCAGACAGGTCCTATGCAAAATGTATTGAAAGCTTAAAAGAAAGTGCCCATCAGTGGTGTAGAGTTAAAAAAATATTTTTCACGGAGCGTCGTACACTGGTTACAAATCCAAAAAATAATTAACATGAGGTTGACAATCAAAGAATCGATCTGATTTTTCTTCTGCGTACAACTTATGCAATTACAATAAACTTTTTATACATACTAGCAGACCCGCCGAACTTCGTCCCGCCAAATATTTATTTATTTTTTTATTGAAACATTTTAGTCCAACATTTTCACCAACAATTCACGTTCACGAATTCCAGTGGCAGTGCTAATATTACGGTTTGGTCAGATAGTATATTTCCACTGCCGTCTGAAATAACCTAACGAAAGAGTCATGTCCGTGAAGAAGTTCTTCAATGATCTCGCATTTCATGGCACAAGGAAATAAATTTTAAGAAAATTTTCCTTTTCACATCCTGGCGTCAAGAATGATCCTCTTCGAATGCAAATCTGCCCTTGAAACTGTAAAATGGGTGAATGTTGTTGTTCTACAGAGGTCCAATGTACATAGACTTATTTTAGACGAAATACCTTTAATGTCTTATTAAGGAGCGCAATGGTTCTGGTGTTTAATTTTGTGATGGAGATTGACCCGTGGACAACTCAATCCTGGCATCTCCGAATGAAGCTTAAACGCACAGTAACATGTGTTTGCAAATAACGTCCATAGAGCCAATCGGATCACACGCGAGTTCAACATACTCGCTGGTACAGCACGTCGATGTAATCGGACGTTCACGGCATTTTTTCTCACTTGACGATTTTTAGTAATAACTCGACTCCATCGGACTTTTAACCGCAGAAAATGCTTATTTCAGCCATAGTGCGATAGTGAGATAAAGTCTTCCGTATCGCCCCTACTTTTGTTTGAATAGCCGTTTTTATCACATTTTGTAGAGGCTTTTTATGTCGCTTGCATATCTTCCCCCTCATGCCAGAAGCATTAATGTGCAGATTTACCAATTTTTTTGATAAACCTTTGGACGTTCTATGTTACACCAAAACCCAGAATACCATGCGTAGACCGACACCACATATCGATTTTACATCGTCAATTACATGAATGTAGAGCAGCGATGGGCACAGCGGGTTTTTGCTATGCGTTAGTCTATACAAAATGTTAAGAAATCAACCTTGGAGTTATAAAAAACCATAAAAACACTTTCAAATTTGATTTCCCAACATTTTCATGTTTACACATTCATTTTTCTGACATGAGGGCGAATTGCAGTAGACGCCAGTTGTAACTATATATGTATGTATGTAGATATTAATAATCACATGGCCGGGTATCTATCCTTACGACAGACTTTTGCTTAGTTTACGTTCTGGAACCCTTTCTTTTAATTAGGTGCGGAGCCATGTAGTCGGTATTACAAAAAGTTCTTCCACCTATAATTATGTTCCCAAAAGTGAGGAAACAGGCATTTGCCAAAGTTTTTTGTTCTCGGTCTCAAACCTAATAACTTTTATGCTGCCAAATAAGACTACAAATAAGTATTAATAAGGCACTGGCTACGTGCAATTTCCGATCCAAGGAAATTACCTTTAAATATTGTAAAAAATATATGCAATATCAAGAATCCAAATATCTAAAGACGTATGCGCAAACAAATATCTTGTAATATCCGTCTTAATGCAATCGCTTACGGAACTTCCACAAATCATTGCAACGCCATAAATTCAAAATTTTCAGACTGTATTTTGCTCCAGCAGCTGAAATTACAATACCGCAAATGTTGCTTATATTCGCATTTCACCGTAAATACAGTCAGTCAATAAAGTTGAGGTACAAAAAGGATTTTTTTCCAATTTGGACAACTATAAAAATATGGCGAAAATATATTTTAGAAGTTTCTGAAAATTTTCATTAAAATATTGGACTTTTTGAATAAGTGTGCACTTTTGTAGCATATTGAATTTTAGTACATAATAAAGTCGAAGTTTGAAGATGATACGAATTTTCGGTTGATTTTTTGGAACTTTTTTAATGAAAGTGGTGCCCTTTTTCTCCATATAAAGTACAGTAATATTTGAACCGATTTTGTGCCCGTAACTTTAAAAATTTGTATATTTATTTGAATTGAGATTTACAGGATTTTACAATGCCGACCCAATATGGCGCCTTAAATCTTAGGAACAATAATTTATGTTAAACCGAACAATAATAATGGCTTATAGTATATTATTTATTAATATGGCGCCTAAAATTAAAAGAAATGTGTTTAATTTTAAAAATATTTTTTATATTCTCTTAGTATTGAGTAAATCTGTACTTAAAATTCTTAAGTAAAAACACTGTTTAATTATAATATACTTGGTTGAAAAAATTGATTAAAAAGATCATCTTTAGAAAAACCTTCAATATTATTTGGGTACGAAACCGCATCTTAAACAAACTGTCCGAAATGGTCGGATTTAATATTTGACATGGTGAAAAATTTCTTTTACCTTTTTTTTAGTAAAAAAATTCTCTCAAGTATTTCATTAAATATTAAACACTTGCACAGATCGATAATTTATTTTTGGAGATCGGGATCATATATCACTCTGCAACGTGTTTCAAAATTCGTTGTTTATATGGAAGAAAATGTGATTAGCATCAACAAAAAATTGCCAAAACTTAAGGCTAAGTCGCAGGATTTTCAAGCTTACACCTTTTATTACATTTTAAAAGAAATTTGCAGAATTTTATTTAATTTGGGTCAAGGTTTGTAACTGTGATTTTTGAGGATTTTGTTGAAGTATCAACCATATTTTTATAAAAAATCATAGAAAACTAAATATTCAAAAAACAATTGCCCGTATTTAAAAAAAATTCTGCACCTACACTTTATAGATTGACTGTACAATGTACAGTGTACATACATGTCCATACATACATATGTATATACAATACATAACTATACTTGTATTTAGTTAAGCACAGAATGGACATATATGTATATGTATGTAAGAATGCTGTTGGTTTGCCTCTGGCGTGGTACTAAGTGGTAATTCGATGAGGGCGATAGTGGATGAATGAATGCATTGATCTGGTGGCTACGCGGATGCTGCTTGCTGATATGTGGTGCAGGCAATATTTATATGTAACGGGTGATTTTTTTGAGGTTAGGATTTTCATGCATTAGTATTTGACAGATCACGTGGGATTTCAGACATGGTGTCAAAGAGAAAGATGCTCAGTATGCTTTGACATTTCATCATGAATAGACTTACTAACGAGCAACGCTTGCAAATCATTGAATTTTATTACCAAAATCAGTGTTCGGTTCG